>NW_024871435.1:15000-55432 GCF_019054845.1 Dipodomys spectabilis
AGCTTCTCTTAAACTAATTCCTTCCAGATCCTTTGCAAAAGGGTGATTCATCACCAGAACTCAACCTCTGCACCCCGCCTGCCAGACAAGCAGGCCTGCCTGCTTTTCCCACCGGATTCTTGACATTTCTTCGATGCATTTGGTGCATAGCCCTTTTCCTATTTTCTCTGAGCGTTGAGAAGTTAAAAACTTTCAGGCAACTTAAAAGGGAGGAGAAAAAGAAAATAACAGCAAGTCCGAACAGCTTGCAATATACCCAGGGCCTTCAATAATCCTGGGTGTTTTTGTGTGTTTGCTTGTTTACTTTTTACACCGTGAAGATGTCTCATAGCTTGAATGGAAAGAGGTTTAGTTCTGTGTGTGTGTGTGTGTGTGTGTGTGTGTGTGTTCATTTTTGGTAGGAAGGATAGAGTATTATAAAAACTTCTGATGATTTAGGAAAGCAGGGAGGGATTAGAGGAGATAGAAAAATACCATGAGGCATGTTGAGGAAATGAAAATAAAATGAAGTCTTTGAGCGGGGCTGGGCCATCTGGACAGACCTTAGCTTTACAGACATATCAGGAGAGCAGAAATATTCCTCACATCTGCGTGGACCCGGGATTTCTCATCCTTAATTCCTCTTGTCTGCCCCGGGGTCTGACACGCCTTTCTTTCCTCTGGCGTTTTTCCCTGCGTCTGTAAAAACATGCTCAAGTCTCTCATCTTAGGAATAAACGCTTCCTGCACTTCACCTCCGGGTCTGGCTACTGAACCTTCTATCTTCTAATGGTTTTTGTTGTTTTTTTGTTTTTGCTTTTGAAATAGCCAAGTTGCTGGAACCAAGAGTCCACAGGGACTGGCTTCCCTTTGGTACTCCTGGGAATTGAATTCAAAGCAGGCGCTTTACCACTTGAGCCATGCCTCCAGCACTGGTTTTTGGTGATTGCTTTTTTTTTTTTTTTTTTTAAAGATAAGAGCTCATTTCCCTTACCGACAGGCATGAGCTGCTGGTATTAGGCTTCCCAACTCTGCTGAGGGTACAGATGTGTTCTGTGGGTCTAGCAACTCTCTGGAAAGATGCAGTCTAGCAAGCTTTTCTGCTGAGGCTCTGCTTGAACCACAACCCTCTCAATCTCAGGCTCTCGAGTCAGGAGGCTTACAGGCCTGAGCCGCTGGCTCACTAACTTCTACTTCCCCTCCTTAATTGATTGCAATGGCTATGGGCCAGTATTATTGTTAAATTTCACCATGATAAATTCCTTTTTTTTTTTTTTTGGCAATTCCTGGGGCTTGAACTTGGGTCCTGCGCATTGTCCCTGAGTTTCTTGATGCTCAAGGCTAGCGCTCGACTACTTTCAGCCATAACACCACTTCTGTTTTGTTGGTGATCTGGAGATAAGAGTCTCCTGGATTTTCCTGCCTGGGCTGGCTTTGAACCACGATCCTCAGATCTCAGCCTCCTGAGCAGCTGGGATGGCAGGCGTGAGCCACTGGTGCCTGGCTGGTAAATTCCAATTTCATCGGCTACAAGTGACCAATGCAAGCTGAGCTCCACCGCAGATGTGGCCTCCTTATTGCTAGCATTTTACTGTTGTTGGTTATCATTGGTCTTTAGCTGTGGTTAGTATTATTCCTCGTGATCAGTTCTTCACTGGCAGGCCTGGCCAGGTCACATTTCAGTGCAAAGGGCTGAGAGGAATCAGGCCCCATGGTGACAATGAAGATGAGCGCACATTGGCTCCTGAAATCCTCTTCTCCGGGCCCTCCCCTGTGGAGAGGAGGCGTGTTATACAGGCATATGCTCCTTTTCAATTTCATGCAGTTCTGATTGTGTCAGAGCTTGGAAATGTGGGCATGAAAGGAGGTGGGGAGGGGGAGCAGCGGGGACTCTATAACCTGGTGCCTGTAACTGAAAGGAGTTAAAGGCTTCCGGGTCATTCTTCTGGGTTCTTCTTCCGGGTCACACTCTTCTGGGTTATTTGTTTATGGGTCATTGTTCCCGTTGATTCTTCTTCTAGGTCCACCTTCCAAGACTTTTTTTTCCCCTGGGTTATTTTGCACCATTTGTTGTTCATTCTTCTGCCAGATTTCCTTGTTCATCTGCATTTTCAAAGCATTTATTTATTTATGGTTATTATTAAGATGAGGGACAGAGGGATTACCGTTCCTTAAGTCCGGTCCTGGGTGCGCTTCTCGGTGGGCCCTGGCCCCCGTCCCTCGCTCTCTCCCCCAGTGTCTCCCTCCCCTCCTCACCCACGCGTGGTGGAGTTCATTCTCCACCTGGTGTCCCGTGAGGACCCCGGCTGCCTTGGTTTCCCCCGCTGTCCCCCCATTTCTGCGCCTCTTCTGCTCCCTACAATCATCTGCCATTTTAGTATATAAAACATTCTTCTTCCTTACTTTGCTTCCCACTGGCAAATTGCTCACTTTTTTTTTCAAATCTGACTTTAAAGGCTTGCTTTTGTGCTGAAGTTCACACGCACACCTCCCCTGTGCAACTATCATGATAATATTATTACAGAGACATATTCAAGAGAAGTCCGTACATCATCATGTCATTTTTTTTCTTTTTGCTTCCCTCAAATACTCAGGGACAGGGTCCAGCTGCTCTATAAATGTTTATTGGGGGAGCAAATGCATCTACCAGAGACAAATGCCTCCTTCTCCATTTGGTCAAGCCTCTGTCTCTCCCAGCAGAAGTGTCATTAGATACAAACCATCGCCAAAGGTGACCAAGGGCAACAGAAAAGAAAGAAAAAAGGAAGGAAGGAAGGGAAGAAAGGAAAGGGGAAGGAAGAAGGAAGGGAGGGAGGGAAAGAGGAAGGAAGGAAGGAAGGGAGGGAGGGAAGGAGGGAGGGAGGGAGGAAGGAAGGAAGGGAGGGAGGGAGGGAGGGAGGGTAAAGGGAGAGGAAAGGAGGAAGGGAGAAGAGAGGGTAGCCTCTATTATTTCTAGCTTTTTGTTTTTTGTTTTTTTTGGGGTCCGGTTGTGGGTCTTGAACTCAGGGCCTGGGCGCTGTCCCTCAGCTCTTCAGCTCAAGGCTAGCGCTCTACCACTTGAGCCACAGCGCCACTTCCGGCTTTTTTCTTTTTGCTTATGTGGTGCTGAGGAATCGAATCCAGGGCCTCTGGCATGCAAGGCAAGCGCTCTACCACTGAGCCACCTTCCCAGCCTATTTCTAGCTTTTTGGTGTTTCATTGAAAATAAAGAGTCTGAGACTTTCCTGCCCCGGCTGACATGGAACCACGATCCTCAGATCTCAATCCTCAGATCTCGATCCTCAGATCTCAGCCTCCTGAGTAGCTAGGATGACAGGCGTGAGCCACCAGCACCGCCCTTCCTACTGTCTATTTATCTTCTGGGTTTCCCTCTCCAGAAATCTTAATGTGATACCACGACGTATCTTTGTGAATTCGATTATTGAAGACCCCAATGACACGGAGTTCACACTGCTCAAAAGTGATGATTAAATGAATGTTTTATGGCAAGTTACTATTACTTCACTTATTGTCCATTGGTGTTATTTGTTCTTTTGCTATGAACATATCTGATGCTGAAGTTCCTGTCTGTGACCCCCCCACCAATTTACCCCTGGGGTTCTGTCTCTAAGCGCAGATGGTCTCTGCAAGAAGCGTTCTTGGATTTAATCCTGATTGTTGTAAATTCAGTCTCAGGATTTCCTTTAAAAGTGCTCCCAGAACACTGTTAATCTCATGATTTATTCTTCCTGTCACTCGGCGGCCATGTTCACATGCTGACAAGAGACACAGCTCTGTGCTAAAATACCTTCCTTCCCAGCTCCTTCCCAACTTAAGATTCAAGGAAGCGCTCACGCGCATGTGCACCCTTTCTTGCCCTGAGAGACAAAGCAGGGGCAAGAAGAATTCATCAGGATGATAGCCGGGCACCATTGGCTCCTGCCTGGCATCCCAGCTATTCAGGAGGCTGAGATCCAAGGATCCTGGTTCAAAGCCAGCCCGGGCAGGAAAGTCTATGAGACTCTGATCTCCCATGAACCACCAGAAAACCGGAAGAGGCGCTGTGGCTCAAGTGGTAGAATGCTAGCCTTGAGCTGAAGAGCTCAGGGACAGCTCCCAAGCTGTGAGTTCAAGCCCCAGGACTGACCAAATAAATAAATAAGTAACCTGCATGAAATGAGGCCCAAATTTCACAGAGGAATATATTGCTAAGATTCTCCTAAGAAGGGGACAGGGGTTAGAGCACTTCTGGAATGCAGGGAGCAAATAGGTTTCTAAGGCCACGTGTTTTATACAGACACTGCCAAGAAAACACGGCTTTGATTCACACTTCAGAGAGCCACGAGAAAGACTACCGAGCCCCCCCCCCACGCAAACAGATTAGATACGGTCGTTCATAACTGGGGATGGAGCATGGGGTACATACCCTGAGATGGTGGGGGTATTTCCATTTAGTTATTTATGTGTTTTTATGTGACTTCAGCGGGGGACAAAGCAAGTCCTATGCTTCGTCCGTCTCGCGGTGACCTGGAGTGCAGCCAAAACACACACGGCCAGCACTGGGAGGGTTAAATCGTCACATACTACACACCTAAACAATACAGGGATTCAAGCCATTTATGTGCCCTGGAAACAACTTAAGAGAGAAAGTCAACGGACGCTGGGGAAATACAAGGCGTCCAATGTGTTTGAAGGAAGCAAAAATGTGTGACTGCAGTTCTTTTTTTTTTTTCGTAGGTTCTCTGAAATAAACAAAATCGGTCTGCTTATTAAAACGTTTCTTTAAGAATGGGTTGCCTAGAAGCGGGAGAGGGGAAAGAATTTTATTTTTCCTACCAGCGATCTCAAATACTTATTTGCAAAAAGGGAGCCACAGAGAAATCATCCGGGGGTATCAAGCCTGAATTTCCCAAACAAGCTAAATGCTTAAAAATCATCATTATCATCATTCAGTTAAGATACTCTTATAAATCTGAATCTGTGTCTGAAGACAAGTCCGTCTTGTTTAGAAAGTCTGAGAAGTTTTGCCTTAGTGACTTTTTTTTTTTTCTGTCATTTTTCTTAACAGAGAAGTAACTAGAACACAATGCAAATAGCTCATGGTAATCAAACTAAAGCACTCATTAAAGGAACATGCATACAGCCGGTGCCAGTAGCTCATACTCTAGCTCCTCTGGAGGCCGAGATCTGAGGATTGCAATTCGAAGCCAGCTTGGAGAAGGAAATCCATGAGACTCTGATCCCTAATGAACGCCCAAAAAACTGGAAGTGGTGCTGTGGCTCAAAGTGGTAGAGCACCAGCCTTGAGTGAAAGAGCTCAGGGACAGTGCCCAGGGGCCTGAGTTCAAGTCCTAGGACCAGCACCAAAACAAATAAAAATTAATAAATAAAATGGAAAGTTTTCCAACTGACTTATTAGAATATAATCAATTAATTCAAAAATTGCATGGATTTTTGTCTGCCCAAGGTGGCTTCAAACCGTGACCCTCAGCCTCCTGAGTAGCAAGGATTACAGGCGTGAGCCGCCGGTGCCCTGGCTATAGTATCTAATTTAAAACTGCTTTGAAAGCTATGGTAATTTAAGTGAAGGACCGGCCAATCTCTAAACAGCACTGAGTGTCCAGAAATAGCCTCCCACGGGTCTCGAGGTCTCTACCGGTGACGCCAGACCCAGGAATGACAGGCTGCCAAGAGATAAACTGCTAGGAGGACACACACAACAAGGCATCACAGACCGAAATGGAAACCCTAAAACTGTCAAACTTCTGAAAAAAAATAAAATAAAACAGAGGCTGGGCAGGCGGCTCAGTGGTAGAGTGCTCGCCTAGCATGCACGAAGCCCTGGGTTCGATTCCTCAGCACCACACAGACACAGAAAAAGCCAGAAGGGGCGCTGTGGCTCAAGTGGTAGAGCATCAGCCTTGAGCAGAAGAAGCTCAGGGACAGCGCCCAGGCCCTGAGTTCAAGTCCTGGGATTGGCAAAAAAAAAAAAAAAAATGTGTAATCCATTTTGTGAAGGCCTGGAATTCCTATTCTGTTTCCACAAACGGTGTTTAGATTATTAAAGTGGAAATGTGCCAGTAAATTTGCAGAGCATCTATTTATAGTCTTCTGTGAAGGTAGAAGTTACATTATTTAAAGGTACCAGTAACTGAACTCTACTCTTCTCAGAGCTCAGTTTGATCAAATCTACTGGGTTTTTAAAAAAATATTTCATAAGCTTTAGTAGTGTGTGTGTGTGTGTGTGTGTGTGTGTGTGTGTGTGTGTGTCAGTCCTGGGGCTTGAACTCAGGGGTCTGGAAACTCTCCCTGAGCTTTTGTTGCTCAAGGCTGGTGCTCTACCACTTGAGCCACACCCTCTACCCCTGGCTTTTTTTCTTTTTGAGGTCATGGGGCCTGAACTCTGGGCCTGGGCACTGTCCCTGAGCTGCTTTTGCTCAAGGCTAGCGCTCTACCACTTGAGCCACAGTGTCACTACCGGCTTTTTCTGCTTATGGGGTGCTGAGGAATCGAACCCAGGGCCTCATGCATGCAAGGCGAGCACTCTACCACTGAGCCACCTGCCCAGCCCACTCCTGGCTTTTTGATAGTTAATTGGAGATAAGAGTCTTATATAGGGGAGAAAAGTGGGAGAAAAGGAGGGAGGGGGGTAACAAGGTTCAAAAAGAAATGTATTCATTACCTGACTTATGTAACTGTAACCCCTCTGTACATCACCTTTAAAATAAAACCTTTTTTTAAAAAGAAATTAAAAGGAGTCTTCTACATTTTCCTGCTCAGGACGGCTTTGAACCTTGATGCTCAGATCTTGGCCTCCTGGGTAGCTTAGACTACAGGTGTGAGCCACAGCGCCCGTCTGTGGAGAAGACAGATTTTGGTGGACATTTTCACGGGTTTCAATCCATACAAAGCAGGCAACTTGACACACAGACACATAGCTCCTCGAACCCTAAAATTCCCCCGGCAAACCCAAGGCCCCTGTCCATCTTACAATTCAGAAGACATTTAATTCATCTCTAAGGGTTCCCACAGACTTTCTAGTTCCAACATTGCTCAGAAGTCTAAGTTCAGGCAGGGCGCTGGTGGCTCACGCCTGTCATCCCAGCTACGCAGGAGGCTGAGATCTGAGGATCGAGGTTCAAAGCCAGCCTGGGCAGGAAAGTCCATGAGACTCTTGTCTCCAATGAACCACCAGAAAACTGGAAGCGGCGCTGTGGCTCAAATGGTAGAGCTCCAGCACAGAGTGGAAGAGCTCAGAGACAGCTCTAGGGCCTTGAGTTCAAGCCTCAGGACTGGCACATTCACACACACACACACCACACATACACACACCACACACACACACACACACACACACACACATAAGTTCAAGTTCAAAAATATCTCCTCTGAGATGCAAACTTTCATCTGTTTGAAGAAAAAAGGAACACTTTTATTCCTAAGCATTTGCCTGAACACAAACTTCTCGAATCTTCCTTCCAAATTGGGGGGAGGGGAAGACACCTTCCAGAAACACCGACAGAAGCCATGGCCTGGCTGAAGGTTTAGCACTCTTTCTGAGTTCAACTTCTGCCTCCTCTCCCCTCCGCTGAGAAACCAGGACCATCGTCCCCCTCCACACCCCTCCCTCCTCTCTCCCTGTGACCCCAACCTCTGCTTCGTTCCATAAATCATGCACACGGCCCAGCCATAGGACCTGGCTTGCATGGTAAGAAGATACACCAGTGAGTAAACTCAGGCCTTCGGGTCCCATCTCCCGAGTAGCCGGGATGACAGGAGAAACGAACCACCAAGTTATAAAAGTTGATGTCAGAAGTGGCTCATTCCGTTTAAATAAACTACTACAAGAAAACAACAACAACAGCAGCAATAATAATAATAACCCTTGAACACATGTAAATCAAGATCCTGGGAAGAAGAAGAAGAAAAAGAGGAGGAGGAGGAGGAGAGGGAGGAGGGGGAGGAGGGGGAGGAGGAGGGGGAGAAGGGAGAGGAGGGGGAGGAGGAGGAGGAGGAGGAGAAGGAGGAGGAAGAGGAGGAGGAGGAGGAGGAGGAGGAGGAGGAGGGGGAGGAAGAGGAGATCTCCCTGACAGAGGTCATTTATAGTCTATTGGAGAGTACCATTAGATGACACACATTTCTCTATGTGAAATGTTATTTACCTCATCCTAAGGCCTCAGCTGAAATATCATCAACCAAGTGCCCTACTTCAAAGAGCTGCAAAAAAAGATGATTTATATTGCAACTCGTTTGCATTCTGAAACTCTGAGATCACAAATCAAATGTACAAATTTATGAGCTGGGCGCCGGGGGCTCCCGCCTGTCATCCCAGCTACTCAGGAGGCTGAGATCTGAGGATCGTGGTTCAAAGCCAAGCCCAAGCAGAAAGGTCCCCATGAGACTTATCTCCAATTAATCACAGAAAAAGCCAGAACCTAGAACAAATCATGCCACATGCAAAAAGACAAATGCTACCTGGTTATCTGAATTTTTTGTTTGGGGATGGTTGTTTTTTGGTTTTTAGCTTTTTTTTTTCCCCCTTAACCTGTGGAAGCTAGATGTAAAATTTTATAGTTGTCGCAAAAACGAAGGCCAGAAATTACATTATCATTCATGACCATCAGTAATTATTAAAGCATTGGATACAAGAAAAAATGTATTTGGACCTTTCATTCAAGGGAATGGGCATAGCTGAAACTTTTCCCCTTTTTAGCAAGGTATAAAAGGCCAAGTTCCACTTCAACTCAGCGTCTAAGGACGATTTTAGACTTTTTCAGTGGTTGATGGTACACCAGTGAGAATGGAATCAGAAATTTGTGTATCCCATAAATATAAAGGCATGCGTTTCAACGGCTTTGTTACACATCATCAATTTAGTTAACTCAAAAAAATAAAAATTAAATCCGCCCAGACCAAAGAGCGGTGTAGAGACGCCACACTGTTTTGTCATGAAGAGCAGTTAATCGGCTGGGGGTCTGTGGCTCACGCCTGTCATCCCAGCTGCTCGGGAGGCTGAGATTTGGAGGATCTCTATCTGAGGCCAGGCTAAAGCAGAAACATTCATGCAACTCCATTTCCCAAATGCCCAGCAAAGAGCCAGGCTGAGGGCATGGCTCAAGTGGGAGCAGCACCAATTAGGAGCAAGCAAGCCCAGGCAGCCAAACCCTCTAGAGTGTAAGTCATGGTGGTACCGACAAAAATAAAGACATAAATAAAAGACTCACAGTGGTTAGCAGTGCTGTTGGCCTGACCCAAATCCAGGCTCTGTGCTATCTGTATACCCTTGGGGGGGGGGGGAATCAATTATTATTATCTGTCTTCATTGGTCACTGCTTTAAATTGATAAGGAAAAGGTTTACCTCAGGAGCTCATAGAAAGTGTGGTTTTTGGAGCTCCGTCTCCAATAAAGAAATGGCACAAGAATCCCAAGTCTGGCCTCATTTGCATTCTCTCTCTCTGTCTCTCTCTCTCCTATCCTCCCCCCTTTTTGCTTCTTTTTTATATCTTTCAGCCACAGCACAGAGAAGAAGAAAGGAATCAGAGCAGACATCCCTGGCTGAACTAACTGCCAGCGTCTGGCTCTTCACTCTGCTCATCCAAGTTCGCCGCGGCTCTGCGAGGAAACATGGGGGAATTTCAAAAATCTCCTTTTTTTTTCTGTGTCAGGAGCAATTCCATCACTCCAGGACTGATGGGTGGAAGCCAACCAGAGCACCCAAGGCCGACTTAGAAGGCGGAAAACAGATGCACACTTAAACCGCTTGCAGGAAGCTAGCGCCCTGCCGCAGCTTCAAATCTAGTCTCCACATCTATTCTCTTCTTTGACCAATCAGCATTGATTTGGGGCTTGGTTTTTAATTTTTTTGTTCGTTGTTGTTTTTCTCGTGCGCTCTCTTTTCCTGGAAACGTCTCTTGGGGCACAGATGCTATTGAAATGGATCTTAGATGATCCCGACTCGTTATTGCAATTCTCTTTTTCTTGAATAGAAGTGGGGGGGGGTGCTTGAAAGGGTCAGAAAGTTCAATGAACGGAGGGGGCGGGGGAGCCTGGAATACACAAGCTCTGGGAAATGAGACCCAGAAAGAGTGTGAAATTTAGCCAGCAACTCGGGAGGCTGAGATCTGAGGATCCTGGTTCAAAGCCAGCCTGGGCAGGAAAGTCCATGAGACTCTGATCGCTAATGAGCCACCAAAAAGCTAGAAGTGGCGCTGTGGCTCAAGTGGTAGAACGCCAGCCTTGAGCAAAAAGAGCTCAGGGACAGTGCTCAGGCCCTGAGTTCAAGTCCCACATCTGACAAAAAGAAATTAAATAAATATCAGAAAGCTCCATATTCATGATCATATAATAATATTGTAAAAACCCTCACTGCAGATGTAGTATCAGTTGGCAAAAAGAAAAAAAAAAAACACAAAAATTTTAAAACAGCAAAACAAAACAAAAACCCTTCTAGGCCATCTATATCATCTACAGAAAAACTAAAACTACATTTGTCTCAACAAAGATTATTTACCAAGCTGGAGGTATGGTTAGATCAACAATAGAGTGCCTGCCTAGCAAGCACTCTGTCTCTCTGTCTCTGTCTGTCTGTCTCTGTCTCTTTCCCTCTCTCTCTCTCTCTGTATACATACATATGTATAATCTTGACAATAAA
This sequence comes from Dipodomys spectabilis, assembly GCF_019054845.1. NCBI lineage: Eukaryota > Metazoa > Chordata > Mammalia > Rodentia > Heteromyidae > Dipodomys > Dipodomys spectabilis. Next base: position 25,611 of record NW_024871435.1, read on the forward strand.
TGATGGTTTGGTATGTTCCTTTGGGGGGGGGGGAAGGGGGTGTGGGTGGTAGGATTTGAACTCAGAGCCTGGGCACTGTCCCTGAGCTCTTTCACTCAAGGCTGGCACTCTACCACTTGAACCACAGCTCCACTTCCGGTTTTCTGGTGGTTCACTGCAGATAAGAGTCTTACAGACTTTCCTGCCCAGGCTGGCTTTGAACCGGGATCCTCAGATCTCAGCCTCCTGTGTAGCTGGGATGAGAGATGTAACCTATTAGTGCCTGGACACATCTTTCTTCTTTAAAAGCTTCCCAAATATCTAAACCTAGGGAGCCACATGAACTAATTACACACACACACACACACGCACGTACACACACGCACGCACACACACACACACACATGCACCTCACGCAATGCAAACACGTTTCCTAACAGATGTTTAACTCTGACCCCTTGGAGCAAGGCATCGAATACCCTCCCTACACGCGCCCCTAGATTTCCTGACATCAGGTTCCTGCCCGTGGCCTGTGTGCACCCCAGATCCTCTGAGATCTCCAACATGAGATCAACAAGTGAGTCATGGTCAGCTCCAGCCGCGGCTGCGCAGAGCTCCAGCCAAGGCCCGGGGCGTCTGGGAATAACCCAGACGAGAGCCAGGCCCAGGCCCAGCCACCGCACAGCCTCCCGGCTCCTTGTCCAGGACGCCACGCCTCTCCAGAGCATGCGGTTAGCACCTGCCCTCTGCTGACCCACGCTGGTTCCTGCCTTGCCTGGGTCTTTCCCACTGCTGCTGTGGACAACCAGGGGGCTTCCTGGTGAGGGTCACAGCGGTGTGGCACCCGCTCTGTGTGTGCGTGTGTGTGTGTGTGTGTGTGTGTCTTCGCCTCCCTTCCTCATTCTGGGTTTCCAGCACAACTCCTCTGAATCCCTGTTGGGCTCTTGGGTTGTCTTTGGTTTGTTTGTTGTGTTTGTCTTTCCTGTTGTTGCTTGTTGGGGGAACTGGTACGTGTCCCCCACACAGAATGTCTCCCAGGTCTCCAGACACGTGGATTGCTCACACACACACACACACACACACACACACGCACACGCCTCCCCTTGAGACCACGAGCTGGGGATGCTGTTCTCTCTTTCCAGAGCCTGGGTTTGGAGCGAGTTTATTTTTAAGAGCTAATGAAATCAGAAGAGCGATTGCTTCGCCGGCCTGCGAGGCTCTGTGTGTCGTGAACAGCGCCAGTGACGTGCACGGCCCTCCTCTGGGACCCGTTCCACATCCAAGGAATCCACCTCCCCACACCCGGCCTCGCTCTCCCTCCCCCCCCATCCAGCCAACTCGTACTTACTGAGACTGAACAAGCTTGCAGGATACACTTTTTCTATTTAGTTATCCCAAGTACTGACTTAATATATATGGTATAATATGCAACATATAGTACCTATAATATATACTATGTGGAATATGTAATACATAGGTGTATAATATGTAACATGTAATGCAAGGTACCAGCAAATATATATATAATACATATGCAAATAATACAAATAATATCTGTATAACACATAACATATAGTATATAACATAATGTATAACGTATATGGATTAGGGGCTGGGCAGGTGGCTCAGTGGTAGAGTGCTTGCCTCACATGCATGAGGCCCTGGGTTCAATTCCTTAGCACCACGTAAACAGAAAAAGCTGGAAGTGGCGCTGTGGCTTAAGTGGTGGAGTGTTAGCCTTGAGCTGAAGAGCTGAGGGACAGCGCCCAGGCCCAGCGTTCAGGCCCCATGACCAACCAAAAAAAAAAATATATATATGGATTATATGTAACACAGCATATGACACATATTACATATAATAAGATATATCTTATATAATGCTATAGGATATGGTCATGTTTTCTATTACATTATCATATGTTATCATATACCCTATATTATATATTACATACTATGTATATTATTAAATTATATATTATATAGAATGTATCATATATACTACCATATTATATGCTATTATATTATTAAATCGTTACATATTTTATATGCTATATTGCATTGCATATTATATATTATACATATAAATATAATGTATCATCTATTATATTTTACATATTTTATGTATTGTATGTAGATGCATGTGTTTGTATATTATGCATTATTCTATTTTATGTATTATACAAAGTATATAGTTAATAAATATTGTGTGTGACAGTACTGGGACTTGAATTCAGGGCTTTCCACACTTGCTCGACACGGTCCTCTGGGTTACTACTGAGAAGATATCCACCCCACCCCACCCCCAACAATTGAAGGTTATAAGAAGGTCACTCGGGAGAACAACCAAAAAAAAATGTCCTGATAAAAAAGCTCTTTCCAAGAGATATAAATAGAAGCTTCTGGTGCGTTCCAATGCACTTCCACGCCAGTGAGCCTTGTGCAAACCTCTGCCTGAGACGCAGCGCCTGCCCACCACCCCTCCCGTCCCCCCCAGGAATTCAAAGCTGAGGCCCCCAGTCAGCTCCTCCCTTCCCCATCTCACCTCGCTTCACCGCACCAGCCTCCCGGTGCTGGGTGTAGTGCCGGCTTGCTTGCTTGCTTGCGAGCGCAAGTGTGAACATTCTCCCGTTTGCCTGCCAGGTGTCTGTTGGCTCAGATGGCATTTACAGGAAGGTTTTGAAAAATAAAGATAAAAGAAGTAAGAGTGAAATCTCACACTTTGCCCTCTTTTGCAATGAAACCAGATCAGTTCCAGAGAGAGAGAGAGAGAGGAAAATGAATCCGAATAACGACAATCAGACTGTATGCGGCGTTAAAAATGTTTCAGGAGATTGATTGTGGATGGCTGAAATTCCGAAGCCGATGATTTTATTTTTTATTTTTTGCAATCCTGGGGCTTGAACTCAGGGCCTGGGCGCTGTCCCTGAGCTCTTTTGCTCAAGGCTGGTGCTCTACCACTTGAGCCAGAGCGCCACGTGTGGCTTTTTCTGTGTATGGGGTACTGAGGAATCGAACCCAGGGCCTCATGCATGAGAGGCAAGCGCTCTACCCCTGAGCCACCTGCCCAGCCCGAAGCTGCTGGTTTTAAGAGATGATCTGCTTGACTACAAATACATACATTAAATGCTTTCTCTCATTTTTTTCATTTTGTATTTCTATTCACTTATTTATCTAGTTATTTACTTTGGGTGCCAGGACGAGGGCTTGAACTCAAGGCCTTTCTCTCACCTTTAGTTTTTGTTGTTTTTCTGCTTAGGAGTTGGTGCTCCACCACTTGAACCACACCTCCACCTCTGGCTTTTTGCTACTTAATTGGGGCAAAGAGTCAGAAGCCGGACTGGATATTTCATTGCCTCTGATTTGTTTTTTTTTCCTGCTGATTTATTTTAGTTTTGCTTCGCTGGTGCTAGAGTTGGGACTTAGGGCCAGCTTGCTCGCTCGCTCAGCCGGTACTCTTACCATTTGAGCCACACCTCCAGCCCAGCTTTTTGCTGGGTTAAGTGGAAGGGGGAGTCTCAAAGACTTTCCTGCCCAGACTTGACCCTGAACTTCAATCCTCCACATCTCAGCCTCCTGAGTAGCTAGGATTACACTACAGGTGTGTGTGTGAGAGAGAGACAGAGAGACAGAGAGACAGAGACAGAGATTTCCAGCACGCAGCAATATCCCAGCTCCTCTTCTACAATCCTACCTTGCTTGGTTTTCACATGGCTTCTGGGAAAGCGTGTGACAGCTCGTATCACATGGGCTTGATCACAACCGTTGTGCAACGCTCTAATTCAAATCATCTGTGGGCCCAAGGCAGGCCGGTAGCTCATGTTCCGAGGAAATGTCACTGGGCGCTGGCCGTCGGCAGAGAGGACACTGGGACCGGCGCCCTCCACACCCGTCCTGCTGCAGCCAAAAGCCACCGGAGGCAAGAACAAGCAAGGCCAGCGCCCAGCACCTGCTCCTCCCACCCAGGCCTGGGGCCCATGGACGGGGGGCTGTGGTCGGCCATTAGCATGCCTAGCACAAGGCTGCGACCTGCTGGTTTGTGACAGCTGTAACATAGCTCTATTCCTCCTCCTCCTCCTCCTCTTGTTTCTCCTCCTCTTCCTCCTCCTCTTCTTCTTCCCCTTCCTCTTGTTCCTCCTCCTCTTCCCCTTCCTCCTCTTGTTCCTCCTCCTCCTCTTCCTGCCCCTCCTCCTCTTCTTCCTCCACCTCCTTCTTTTCTATTTTTTCTTCTTCTTTCTTCTCCTGATTGGGTTCTCTATCTTTTTTCTTGTATGTGTGTGTGAGAGAGAGAGGGAGGGAGAGAGCATTGTGGGGTTTGAACTCAGGGCCTGGGCGCTGTCCCTGAGCTCTTTCAGCTCAAGGCTGGTGCTCTACCACTTGAGCCACAGCACCACTTCCAGTTTTCTGGTGGTTCATGGGAGATCAGAGTCTCATGGACTTTCCTGCCCAGGCTGGCTTTGAACCACGATCCTCAGATTTCAGCCACCTGAGTAACTGGGATGACAGGCGGGAGCCACCGACATGCGGCACAGATCTTTCTTACACTCCAGTTTTTTGCTTTCTCTCAGACGATGGTGGATTGGCAGAGCCAGGGCTATGCGCAGGCCCAGGGCTTCTTGAAGCACAGTGGAATTTCAAAAAAATAAGCCATAAAGAGAAAATTTATGATGCTAATGGCTTTGTTGAAAATGTCTGGGGAGCCAAGATCTCCTTGCTGCCAAAGTCACGGCGCAGAACGGAGTTCTAGAAACCACCGCCGGTGCGTCCCTGCAGGATCAGCTCAAGACCGAAGACTAGCGGACCTGCGAGTGCAGACAACCCCCATGCCCGGCAATGGAGACTCCTGGAGGGTTGATAGCACGCAGAGCGAGCGAGAAGCCAGGGTCAGAAGGGGAAGGTGTGCGCGCCAGGCCCGGAGGCCTCCCAGCAGGCCTCGGAGGTGGTGTGCACCGGCCCAGAGCCTCACCAACGCTCAGTCTGTCTGTCTCCTCCCCGTGGCCTCCTCCCTGTGGCTTCTGGTTCACGAGCAGAGACGATGGCATCAAAGCGTGAAGGGACCCCGAGGATGGAGGACTTACAGCTGCGCGAACAGCCGAGGCTTCAGGCGCGCTGCACCCGCCGGAGGCTGGGCTCGGAGGATCGCAGTTCAAGGCCAGCCAGGGCAGGAGCGTCCGTGCGGGGGCGACCAGGCCCCAAATCCGAGCCCAGGTCCCGCGTCCCAGCGCAGGTCCCGAATCCGAGCCCAGGCCCCGCGTCCCAGCCCAGGCCCCGAATCCGAGCCCAGGCCCCGCGACCCAGCCCGGACCCCGCGTCCCAGCCCGGACCCCGTGTCCCAGCCCGGACCCCACGTCCCAGCCCAGGCCCCGCGTCCCAGCCCAGACCTCGAGACCCAGCCCAGACCCCGCGACCCAGCCCGGGCCCCGCGACCCAGCCCGGGCCCCGCGACCCAGCCCAGACCCCGCGACCCAGCCCGGACCCCGCGACCCAGCCCAGACCCCGCGACCCAGCCCGGGCCCCGCGTCCCAGCCCGGACCCCGCGTCCCAGCCCAGACCCAGGCCCCACGTCCCAGCCCGGACCCCGCGTCCCAGCCCAGACCCAGGCCCCGCGTCCCAGCCCGGACCCCGCGTCCCAGCCCGGACCCCGCGTCCCAGCCCAGACCCCGCGTCCCAGCCCGGACCCCGCGTCCCAGCCCGGGCCCCGCGTCCCAGCCCGGGCCCCGCGTCCCAGCCCGGGCCCCGCGTCCCAGCCCAGACCCCGCGTCCCAGCCCAGACCCCGCGTCCCAGCCCGGACCCCGCGTCCCAGCCCGGGCCCCGCGTCCCAGCCCGGGCCCCGCGTCCCAGCCCGGGCCCCGCGTCCCAGCCCGGACCCCGCGTCCCAGCCCAGACCCCGCGACCCAGCCCGGACCAGGCCCCGCGTCCCAGCCCGGACCCCGCGTCCCAGCCCGGGCCCCGCGTCCCAGCCCGGGCCCCGCGTCCCAGCCCGGGCCCCGCGTCCCAGCCCAGACCCCGCGACCCAGCCCGGACCCCGCGTCCCAGCCCAGACCCCGCGACCCAGCCCGGGCCCCGCGTCCCAGCCCGGACCCCGCGTCCCAGCCCAGACCCCGCGACCCAGCCCGGACCAGGCCCCGCGTCCCAGCCCAGACCTGACCCACACGGACACAGGTCAGCTCTGGGGCGGGGCGCGGGGGCTGCCGGGAAATGGCGGCCGCGCCTCGAGCCCAGCGTTCCCGGCGGGGCGGGGGATGGCGACCCGTCCTCCTGACTCCTGACAGACTTCCCTCAGATTCTCCGAGGCCAGCTTCCATCCAAACGCAGCTTCTGCCTCTCAAGCGGTGCCGGAAGCACTTGGAGGGCTTGACCCCGTGTCAAGGGATCCGTCCAGGCCTTCCTGCGCATGCGCGCGACCTGCCCAGCGCCCAGGTGTTCCTGCGCACGCGCACGACGTACACAGCTCCCAGGCTTCCTGCGCACGCGCACGACGTACACCGCTCCCAGGCTTCCTGCGCACGCGCACGATGTACACAGCTCCCAGGCTTCCTGCGCACGCGCACTACGTACACAGCTGCCGGGCTTCCTGCGCGTGTGCACGATGTACACAGCTGCCAGGCTTCCTGCGCACGCGCACGATGTACACAGCTTCCAGGCTTCTTGCGCACGCGCACTACGTACACAGCTGCCAGGCTTCCTGCGCACGTGCACGAGGTACACAGCGCCCAGGCATTCCTGCACATGCGCACTACGTACACAGCTCCCAGGAGCTCCTGCGCACAGCATACACAGTTCCACGCACAATGTACACTGCTCCCAGGCATTCCTGCGCATGTGCACTACCATACACAGCGCCCTGGCGTTCCTGCGCATGCGCATGACGTACAGGGCTCCCAGGCGTTCCCGCGCACGATGTACATCGAGCCCAGGCGTCCCGGCGCAGGCGCACGACGGACACAGCTCCATTGCACCTGCGCGTGTTTCCCCGGTACAGCCGTCCTCCCCTGCCTTTGGAGGGTTTTTGGTAGGTTTTGTTTTACATGTATTCCCATGTGCAGGTATGCACATAGTATAAATACACGTGCATACATAGATCCGTGTCATTCGTGCCCCACACCATGGCTAATGTGGATTGTAAATGCAACTATAGAACAGATACCGCGCGCTGTGCAGCCACGTGTGCCGTGTGAGACGCTGCTGCGGGCTGCACCGCAGTGACGGTAATTACACGGTAATAACACAGCATGCCATTGCAACTGCAATGTACATGCGCATAATCTACAACGCGCACTATATAACGATATTGTACATCACTATGCATACATCCTATCATTACATACACATATGCATATGTAATAGGACCCGACATATAACTGCATGTGATGCATGACATATATGAACTATATGAACACTACATATATAATGCATAATATATTTATACTATTTGATATACTATATTATGCGTAATATAATATAGTATACTACACTATGTGTAATATAGTATAGTATAGTATACTATATCTGTATTATATAATATACTACATTATATTACATATTGTATATAATATATTATACTATATATTATATAATATGTATTATATTAGTATATATTCATTCTATAACATAATATATTCTATTACATAAGATACGATATATTAATATATATTTGATACTATACGCTTGATACTTATATTCATATTTTATATTATATATTCATATATATGAGTGGCACCCAGCTCTTAACGAAAGCTTTTTAAGATGTTCTACTCACAGTCAAGAAAATCTACTCTAGGGGGGAGGATTGGGTGGGGGGGGCGCAGGGGGAGATGGGAAGGGATGGGAAGGGGAAACAAAGGAGGAGGCTACGATGCTTGATAAGAAATGTACTCATTATCTTGCCCATGTAATTGTAACCCCTCTGTACAGTATCTTCACAATAAAAAATAAATTTAAAAAATAAATAAATAAAAAAGAAAATCCACTCTAATTTCCTTGAGTGCGTAGTGAATAAAGCCACACAAGGTCAAGCACATGGAGATGTTTCCCTTCCCCTTACAGAGAGACTTCTGGAATTCGGTTTACTCGGTGTGCAATTGAACACGCTCCGTGGGTTAGCGTCTCTTCAGTACTTCTGCCCTGCGATGAATGAGATCTTAGCCACACAGGATATTCCCGGTTCCTCCAAATGTGGAAGTAAGTCCTGGGGGCCCTGGGGTTTGCAGTTCTGCAGATCTAGGGGTTGAACTGAGAAGCGGAGGCCAGGGCCAGAGGGGTGAACTCTGGAGAAATCCTAACCCCATCGTCTCTGCCCTGGGCTAGGCTTGCTTTTCCATATGGGCGCCAGTTGGTAATTGTTTTTCCTTCAACTCTGACACCTGAGTTTTGTTTTTGTTTTTTTTAAGTGTTGCTGTAAGCCAGGCACCAGTGACTCACGCCTGTCATCCCAGCCACTCAGGAGGCTGAGATCGGAGGATCGCAGTTCGAAGCCAGCCCAGGGCAGGAAAGTCTGTGCAACTCTGATCTCCCATGAACCACCAGAAAACCGGAAGTGGCGCTGTGGTTCAAGTGGTAGAGCACCAGCCTTGAGTGAAAGAGCTCAGGGACAGCGCCCAGGCTCTGAGTTCAAGTCCCAGGACCCACCAGACATACATAAAAATATTCAAGATCCACCAGGCATGGTGGTGTGTGCCTGGAATCCCAGCTCACAGGAGGCTGAAGCAGGAAGATCATACGTTCAAGACCTGTTGGAGCTACCTGGGTGTGTTCTTGGTCAGCCTAGGCTACATAGCAAGACCAAAGAACACACGAACACACAGACATGTTGGTTTGCTTAGACTTGTTGCTCTGACTTTAATGGGACCAATGGGGAGGCGGGGCGGGGGGGGGAGGGGAAGAGTCTCATTTTTGTTGTTGTTGTTTCTCAATTTTTATTTATTATTTATTTGTTTGGGTGATTTACAGTCAGATACCGAAAGGCCATGCAACACTTTTAAGCCTCAGGAAGCCAGGGAGTTAGAACATACTTCCTGAAATTTCTCTTCCTGGCACAGGGCCTTGTATAGTTCCTCAGATTTGTCCTGGGGGGGAGGGGGGGGTGGCGATATAAATCAAGGATCCCAACGCACCAAAGGGCCTTATGTTTTACTACCCTCTTCCGCTGCACTCCAGTTAACATGTGTTGATTGTGCTAACTTTATTCGTTTAGCATTAAATTTTAAAAAGGGCGGGAGGGGGAATACCTGGGGGAAAAAAAAAATAAAAGAAATTGCTTTTTTATAGACCTGGTGCTTTATCTCAGACCACTCTGAAGAGGTACCAAGACAGGAAAAGATAAGTTATTATTTCAAGGACATCTTGGCAGTTTGAACTCATAATAGTGTCTCCTAAGAGGGGCACATACCTCTCAGACTTTATTTCTAGAAACTTCGGATTCCTTTGTTGACCTCTCCTTGACAAAATAATGATAATAATAATAATAAGCCGGGTGATGATGGCTCACGTCTGTCATCCTAGCTACTCAGGAGGCTGAGATCTGAGGATCATGGTTCAAAGCCAGCCTGGGCAGGAAAGTCCGTGAGCCTCTGATCTCCAATAAACCACTCAGAAAACCAGAAGTGGTGCTGTGGCTCAAGTGGTAGAGCGCCAGCCTTGAGCTGAAGAGCTGAGGGACAGCACCCAGGTCCAGAGTTCAAGCCCAACCACCGACAAAAAATAAATAAATAAATAAATAAAAATAAATAAACTATTACTGAGCAGAACGTGGGTGTCATCAATTCTCTTACAACAGCTGCTGGCTATAAATTAAACTTCACATCTCCTCAGAAGCATCCAACACAAACACCGAGCTGGAATTCAAATTATAATTGAGCTCAAATATTTGACACGACACTTCTTGGGGATACGTATTATAGATTCCCAAGGAAGGCAAGACAATATCAAATCACCATCCGACAGAAACCGTGAAGAATTGCGTTCTAAACATGTACAAGGAAAGCCCTAATTTATTCTCAGGACCAGGAACTAAGATCATAAGCCACAATAAACAAGGGGAGACAGAAAAAAAAAATCTAGTAAACAATAATGTGTTCTGTAATGATATTTATTTCTTTGTCTCTTCTAAAACCTGTTCTGAATCTACTGGAGAAAGGTAATACAGGATTCAAAAACCACAGCAAATCTATAATTAGTTACCAGACACACGAAATTGGCTTCCTCTGTCTGGCTTACAGTGACTTAAATCACTGGATGCTAATCTCATGAGCTAGTGAACTTGGAGATAATGATTTATTTAAAAACAAAACAAAACAAAACACACTAGGCTTAGCATGCTTGAAACCCTGGGTTCAATTCCTCGGTACCACATAAACAGAAAAAAAAAGCCTGATGTGGAGCTGTGGCTCAAGTGGTAGAGCGCCAGCCTTGAGCCAAAGAAGCTCAGGTACAGTAACACCCAGGCCCTGAGTTCAAACCCCAGGACTGGCAAGAAAATTGGAAAAAAAAAAACTCCACTAGGCAAAGGTGATGGCTCAGTTGGTAGTGTAGATGTGTTCGGGGTCTTTCTTAAAGATTGTCAGGCTGGCTTCTAAACTTTTGATTCTCTTTCTATGCTGAAGTGAAATAGGAACTGCTCAAAAGCCCCCCTGAAGAGAAGACTGTGTGTTGCGCTGTCTTGATAACTAATTCCCATGTTTCAGTAGGGTTGATTCTTTTTTTAAAAAAAATGTTGTTAGTCCTGGGGCTTGAACTCAGGGCCTGGGCGCTGTCCCTGAGCTCTTCTGCTCAAGGCTAGCGCTCTACTACAGTAAGCCGCAGTGCCACTTCTGGCTTTTTTTTTTCTAAGTAGTTTATTGGAGCTCAGAGTCTCAACAGACTTTCCTGCCTGGGCTGGCTTTGAACCGTGATCCTCAGATCTCAGCCTCCTGAGTGGTGAGAGCCACCAACACCAGGCTGGATGGTTGATCTGAATATTGTCCCAGTTACAGATAGGGGTTGGGATTAAGCAATGTTGGCTAATCAGACCCAAGTACCTTGAAGCATCCCATTTCCCTGATTGTTCAATCCGCAGAAAGAAACATTTTGGATATGGCATTGATCAAATGAAGAAGCTACATTTTATTTTATTTTATTTTATTTTTGTTGATTGTGGGGCCTGAACTCAGGGCCTGGGCGCTGTCCTTCAGCTCTTCAGCTCAAGGCTAGCGCTCTACCACTTGAGCCACAGCGCCACTTCTGACTTTTCTCTGTGTATGTGGTGTTGAGGAATTGAACTCAGGGCATCATGCATGAGAGGTGAGCGCTCTACCACTGAGCCACCTGCCCAGCCCCAGAAGCTACATTTTAAGGAACACGCTGGGAACTCGTGACTGACATCCTAGCTACTCAGGAGGCTGAGATCTGAGGACGACAGTTCAAGACCAGCCTGGGAAGGAAAGCTTAGGTGATTCTTGTCTCCAATTAAACCACAAATAGCCAGATGTAGAGACATGGTTCCAGTGGCAGAACACTGACTTTGAGTGAAAAGCTAAGCAAGAAGGTGAGTTCAAGCCCAAGTACAAATGAAAGAAAGAAGAGAGAGAGAGGGAAGGAAGGGAAGAAAGGAGAAGGGAGGGAGGGAGGAAGAAGGCTAGAAAGAAAAAGAGACAGAAAGAGAAAGAGACAGGGGCTGGGAAGGTGGCTCAGTGGTAGAGCGCTTGCCTTGCATGCATGAGGCCCTGGGTTCGATTCCTCAGCACCACATACGCAGGAAAAAAAGCCGGAAGTGGCGCTGTGGCTCAAGTGGTAGAGCACTAGCCTTGAGCTGAAGAGCTGAGGGACAGCGCCCAGACCCTGAGTTCAAGCCTCACGACTGGACCCCCCCCCCACCAAAAAAAGAGACAGAAAGAAGAAGAGAGAAAGAGAGAGAGGAAGGGAGAGAGGGAGGGAAGGAGGAAGGGAAAAGGGGAAGAAAGAAAGGAAGGAAGGAAGGAAGGAAAGAAGGAAGGAAGGAAGGAAGGAAGGAAGGAAGGAAGGAAGGAAGGAAGGAAGGAAGGAAGGAAGGAAGGAAGGAAGGAGGGAATGGAGACAGGAAAGAAAGAAAGAGGCAGATAGAAGAAAAAGAGAGAAAGAAAGAGGAAGGGAGAGAGTGAGGGAAGAAGGGAGAGAAGGAGGGGAAGGAAGAAAGAAAGGAAAGAAAGGAAGGAAGGAAGGGAAAGAAGAAGGAAGGAAGGAAGGAAGGAAGGAAGGAAGGAAGGGAAAGAATGGAAGGAAGGAAGGAAGGAAGGGAAAGAATGGAAGGAAGGAGGGGAAGGAAGAAAGAAAGGAAAGAAAGGAAGGAAGGAAGGGAAAGAAGAAGGAAGGAAGGAAGGAAGGAAGGGAAAGAATGGAAGGAAGGAAGGAAGGAAGGGAAAGAATGGAAGGAAGGAAGGAAGGAAGGGAAAGAATGGAAGGAAGGAAGGAAGGAAGGAAGGGAAAGAATGGAAGGAAGGAAGGAAGGAAGGGAAAGAATGGAAGGAAGGAAGGAAGGAAGGAAGGAAGGAAGGGAAAGAATGGAAGGAAGGAAGGAAGGAAGGAAGGAAGGAAGGAGGGAAGGGAAAGAATGGAAGGAAGGAAGGAAGGAAGGGGGAAAGAAGGAGGGAGGGAAGGAAAGAGAAGAAAGGAAGGAAGGATGAGAGAGAGAGAGTAAGGAAGGCAGGAAGGAGAGAGGGAAGGAGGGAGGGAGAGAGGGAGGGAGGGGGGAAGGAGGGAAGGAGGGAGGGAGGGAGGGAGGGAGGGAGGGAGGGGGGAGGATCTTTTCCCAGAGCGTGGCTCTGTGGCGTGGCACTGCTCTCCAAGCTCTGATTTTCCTGGGTGATGTGAGCCGAGACAGATACACATCCTAAGAGGAGACAGCCATCTTGTGGCTCGCTGCCGAGGAGAGCACTGGAAGGCGAGTCTTCACGAAAACCAACGTCCCCTTTCGCATGTGCAGAGACAATCTCAGTAGACGCAGGCGGGAGGCCATGGCAGCTGCCCATCTCGACTTGCCTGGGTCCTGAGGCCCGCTCCCTCCCCTTGCCACGGTCTGCTTCAGCTTGTCTTGAAATGCTTCTCGCCTGGATTTACTCCCCTTTGCCATTCCATCCGGGGCTGCCAGGGCCTCCATTTATTTATGTCATTTCTTGTTTTTTCTATTTTCTGTGAATGTGGAAAACCATCTAGACAGACTCGCACCCCTTACTTGAAGAAAATAAGGGAGAGAAATCATCAAGAACCCCCCCCCAAAAAAAACCTCAAGGTGGAGTCAAGAAAGCATTCTACAGGGACAGACAGACGCTGGACAGATGGGGTTCTTTATTGGAATGGACTGTTTTCCAATCAACAAACGCTCATTTAACAACATAGCAAAAGGTCTCCTTGGGGAAAAATGCATGCTGATGTTACCGTTTGCCCCTTATATTCTGGGAGGAGGGAACAGAACAATGAATGAATGAATGGTTAACCTGCCAAAGCCACAGATGGTAAATATACTTCCAGTTCCTTCCCTACTTGGAAAAGTCCATAAAGTTTAAGTGTTGAGATAGGGCAGAGCAGCAATTCGGGAAACAAAATGTCTGATTCTTTCTAGTTTGGAAAGGCTTTGCTCTGAACAATCAAGAAAACGCTAGCCGGGGGCTGGTGCTCACGCCTGTCATCCCGGCGACTCAGGAGGCTGAGATCTGAGGTTTGCAGTTCAAAGCCAGCCCAGGTAGGAAAGTCCATGAGACTCTGATCTCCCAGGAACCACCAGAAAAACCAGAAGTGGCGCCGTGGCTCAAGCGGTAGAGCACCGGCCTTGAACCAGGTCCTGAGTTCAAGCTCCAAGATGCCAACAACACAGAAAGAGAGGGAGAGAGAAAGACAGAGAAGGGAGGGGGAGAAGGAGGAGGAGGAGGAGGAGGGAGAAAGGGAAGGAAGGAAGGAAGGAAGGAAGGAAGGAAGGAAGGAAGGAAGGAAGGGAAAGGCCACATGTCTAGGGACCATGCTGGTCTCCATATCACGATCAAATAACAATGGATCCTAAAGGGGTAACGTGGATACAGACAGGGAGAGGAGGGACAAATTCAGCCAAACCGGTCCATAGACCCTGTAGGTCACTTTGGGGCAGGGCGGGAACTGGGGGGGGGGGGGCGGGGAGACTGAGCTGAGGGGAAACAAAAAGAAGGGAGAACATGATAAAAAAGAAAAGAAATAGAGTCATTCCCTGCCTCATGAAATGCTCACTCCTCCTGCAGCACCTTAATAATAACAATAAAAGCTTTATTTTCTTTTAAAGGAAAGAGAGCCGATTTCCAAATGGCTTCTGGGTAGCCAACCAACCATTCACCACACAGCAGCCACACCCAACCAAGAAATGGCTCCCAGCTCAGGTCACAGAAGAAAACGTGATGGTGGAAAGAAGAAAGAAGGAAACTCCAGTCTCTAACTGGCCAAAGCTGTGTCTTAGTCACCAGGAACACAAAGATGGTAATCCAGCCACAAGCTCAAACTCATCTTAAAAAATAAAAAATACATCAGACGAAGCCAGGCACCAGTAGCTCCTGCCTGTCATCCCAGCGACTCAGGAGGCTGAGATCTGAGGATGGCGGTTCAAAGCCAGCCCGGGCAGGAAAATCCATGAGACTCTTATCTCCAATGAACCACCAGAAAAACCAGAAGTAGTGCTGTGGCTCAAATGGTAGAGCACCAGCCTTGGGCAAAAGAGCTGAGGGACAGCTCCCAGGCCCTGAGTTCATGCCCCATGACTAACAACAACAACAATAATGACAATTAATAATAATAATTTTTAAAAAGCATAAGACAATTCATTTCTCTCACCCTTAGGGAAAATACAAATATCTCCAACCAGCCAGGCAATCGCTGTATCTCCTTTATTTGGTCCTGAGTTAATTGAGGAGGGGGTGCTAATTACTGCTAGGAGTTGATTGGTTGGTGCAGTAAGCCACACAGCAGGGAATTAATCATATGAAAACATAGTAATTAACCTTCAGCCTCAAGGGATTAACCAGAAATAGACCAGACCAGGCCATTTACCCAGAGACGAGAAGCCACAAACTACAGTCTGAATGCATCCATGAGTATACCCACCAAACATTTATTAAAAGAAAAATGGGGGCACGGCCGGGGTTGGGGGACTGGTGCTTTCCAAAAGAAGTATTTGAGCTAAGCGTTGGAGTGGATGGCTTCCAGGAGCAGCCTCCATCCTGAGGACTGACCATGTACAGAAAGAACTATTTGCAGGCAGGGCAGGTGGCTCAGTGGTAGAGTGCTCGCATAGCACTCAGAACCACAGACACAGAAAAAAGCCAGAAGTGGCGCTGTGGCTCATGTGGTAGAGCACCTGCCCTGAGCAAAAGAAGCTCAGGGACAGCGCCCAGGCCCTGAGTTCAAGCCCCAGGACTGGAAAAATAAAAGAACTCTTTGCCAAAGAACTCTCAGCCGGCTGCACGCTCGAAGGTGGCTTGTTTCACTGTAGCGTTCATCTTGAAAACGTTCACCTTCATGCAAAATCGCCTTCCTGTTTTATTTCATGGCTTTGTTTTTTAAATTTGAAATATGCCAGGATTCCGGTTTGATCATGAACATGACCACAGCTGTTGTTTGAAGGATTCCAGGACTTGAAATTCTGCCTGTAAGAGATGAGCTTCAGGGTGTGTGTTTTTTATATTTTTTTTTTTTTGCCGGTCCTGGGACTTGAACTCAGAGCCTGGGCACTGTCCCTGAGCTTCTTTTACTCAAGGTTGGGGCTCTACCACTTGAGCCACAGCACCACTTCCAGTGTTTTCTTTGTATGTGGTCCTGAGGAATCAAACCCAGGGCCTCATGCATTCACGCAGGCAGGGCGAGCACTCGACCACTGAGCCACCTTCCCAGCCCCATTCTGTGTGTGTGTGTGTGTGTGTGTGTGTGTGTGTGTGTGTGTGTGTGTGTGTGTGCACGCTCCAATACTGGGACTTGAACACCGGACCTCGTCTCTCACCTGGGTTTTTTTCCCCTCAGAGCCAGCCCCTCTACCACTTGAGCCACAGCTTCACTTTTGGCTTTTCGGTGACTCCTTGGAAGTCTCACACAGACTCCCTCCCCCACCCCCATGGCCCAGATTAGCTTTGAATTGCAGTCCTCCAATCTCAGCCTCCTGAGTAGCTGGGACCACAGGGGTCATCCGCTGGTGCGTGGCTGCCACTGGTGTGTCTGCCTTGTGACTCGCCCCGCAGGGCGTCTCCCGTCACTCTGTTTCCCCACTCCGCGTGGCCCCAGAGGGTGAGGAGGGATTTTAATATCCTTCGGGAAGCATAGCTGCTCCTGGAAGAGAATAAAGGTTGAAAAACCCAAGGCTAGATGCCCGCTGCTTAAACTCCTATTTAGGCACTGGAGAGGAAAAAGAACTCTTTTCAATGTATGGCTGAATGCTCTGGGCAACACAGAGCCTCCTCAGATACTTCCAGATCAATAAGGGCGCTGCCTTCAGCCAGTAATTGAAAACACGAAACACCTTGGTAGGAAAACCGAGGACAGAATTTTGAAAAGTACTTCACTTCATAAAAAGGACAGATCTGGAAAGAGTTAAATAGCAACTTCCTGGCCTGTTAAGAAGAATATTTGCTTGACTTCCGTAATTAAATGTGTCTACCTAATGGGAGAACCATTTTCGCTTGCTAGCCAAGCAAACTGTTCTCAATAAAAGTAGGTCAACTTAACCTCCCCTAACCCCATCAGCATCAGAGCCTAGAAGTTAGAAGAACGTGTTTACAATATTATAAATTATACACATATGTACGTGCGTATGTAATTTTATATATGAATAATCTTATATATTCATATCATATATTCATATATTTATATGTCAATGAACATACATAGATTATGTACATGTATATATTTTCATTAATCATATATATATGTGAACACACATATATACACGTATACATGTTATATATGTACATAATATATAGTATGTATTTATTTTTATTTAATTTTTGTTGATCATGGGCCTGAACTCTGGGCCTGGGTGCTGTCCCTAAGCTCTTCACTTTAAGCTAGCGCTCTACCACCTGAGCCACAGCACCACTTCTGGCTTTTCTGCTTATGTGGTGCTGAGGAATCGAACCCAGGGCCTCATGCATGCAAGGCAAGTACTCTACCACTGAGCCACCTTCCCAGCCTATAGTATATATTTGTATGTATATATATAAACACATACATTTGCACACATAGTTTGTATGTACGTATGGATGTATCTATTGAATATACTAACACATATATATCATATGCATATGTACATATAATTTATATGTTATATATAAATATATTCATAACATATATCTTCCATGTACAGATATTAATATATATTATATCTGTATATGTTTGAACACATATATTATACACATGTGTATATATAATTTATGCATGTGAATATATATTTGTATATGAACACATATACACACGTATATAATTTATATATTCTAATATCTATATTTTATTTGTATATATGAGCACATGTATATTTATGCATGCATCTATATAATTTGTGTAAATTAATATATACTTACATATATATGCATATCAACATATATTATACCCATGTACATACATGTGTGTATATATATATGTATATATGTATACTCACATTTATTATACACAGACATTTTTTCCTAGTGTGTGTCCCTGGCTCCTGACAGAAAGTTTCAGCCCTGCTAGGACCTCACTGATGACTGAATCTTGCCTTTGTGACACCCGTAACTGTGACCCCTCAACACTGACCCTGAACGGCTTCAGGACAGGGAGCTATGGCCTCCAGGGGTTGTGGCCAAAGCCCCTTCAGGCTGTTGGCAGGGGCTCGTGGCTGAGGGCTGAGTTCCATCTCAGAGATCTGGCTGGGTTAGGGTATCCATCAAAGGCTCTGGCATGAGACCCGGAAAAGCTCTAGTGAGAATCCTGGAGGCCGAGGTTGGCATGGAGTCAGGGGGTCAGGGGGTTGGGGCAGGGCAGTGTGCCAGAGTGGGAGAGTCTGCTCTCTAGTCTCCATGAGAGCACCAGTACCCAGCAAGACGACTTCCTCTTCTTCTTCTTCTTCTTCTTCTTCTTCCTCTTCTTCTTCTTCTTCTTCTTCTTCTTCTTCTTCTTCTTCTTCTTCTTCTTCTTCTTCTTCTTCTTCTTCTTCTTCCTCTTCCTCTTCCTCTTCCTCTTCCTCTTCCTCTTCTCCTCCTCCTCCTCCTCCTCCTCCTCCTCCTCCTCCTCCTCCTCCTCCTCCTCTTACCTCCTCCTCCTCCCTCCTCCTCTTCCTCCTCCTCCTCCTCCTCCTCCTTTTTTTCTGGTCCTGGGCCTTGAACTCTAGGCCTGGACCCTAAACACTTCCAGCTTTTCCTGTAATTAATTGGAGATAAGAGTCCCCAGGACTTTCCTGCCCTAGATCCTCAGATCTCAGCCTCCTGAAGACCTTAAACTGTTTGTTTTTTTTCAAGATGGAATTAGACCCACCTCAGATTGGTCAAGAAATAGCAGAGGGTGTGGGTGTATTTTGAGATGACTTGTGTACTGTTAACCTTACTTCAAGGTCATCTTATGTAAATACACCTTACTATTCAAGCGAGCCAATCACAAGCAGATTATGAACCTGAGCTCAGCCAATAGGTGCAGAGGGGTGGGGCCTGCAGCCTTAGGGATAACCTTATGTAAATGAATCTTACCCTATTTAAACTAGCCAATCATGAGCAGATTGTGAACCAGAACTCAGCCAATCGGAGCAGAGGGGCGGGGCCTGCTGTGTTAGGTATAAATAGGGGAGCAGCTGGCCTGCTCTGTGTGTGCTTGCTGGCCAGATGTTTTTGGCTGATGGCTGCAGCCTTCTGCAAAAGTTAAGTTTTACCTGGCTGAAACCAGTCTTTATGTTTGCATCTACTGTGGTGGCTCCAGTGGTTCTTGGAGAGCATATTTCTAACAACAGCAGGAATTATGTCCTCACCAGCCACCAAGCCTGTCAGTACCTTCATCTTGAACTCTGAGCACTCTAGAAAAGGGAGAAATGATGTTCTGCTTCTCATAAGCTGCTCCGTTCATGGAGTCTTCTAATAGCAGTCCAAATCGACTGGAGCTGAGGGTCGACTGCCTGACAGACAGACAGAGGGCACATTGAGAGGCAACTCCTCTTACCCTGGACTTAAACGTGTTTGTGAGGAACAAGGAACAGGAAAGGGAGCTTGCACCTAGACGAGAAACTGAGGGTGTCTTAATTTGTGTGTGTGTGTTTCTCTCTCTCTTCGCAGCTTTGGGACATGTCCCTTCTGCTGAAGTGAGAACAGAATGAAAAATGCACATCAGGAAGGCGCCCTCTTGTGAACCATTACACGGCAGCTAGCTAACATCCACGGGAAAAACCACCTTCCCATCCCATTCTGTGGGGCCAGTCTTCCCAACCTGGAATGTTCATCCAAGTCTCCACCCGAGAAGAGCAAATGACAAAGCCCCACCAAGCGCTGGGAACAGATTCCCCAGATGCAAAGGTTGATTGCAGGTGGAATTTGGCCTCTTCAGCTTGAGGCTGGGCCAACTTCACCTCGATTCTCACCGTGGTTTACCTTTGCCCAACTCCTATGGTCATCAACCTTTCCTTCATCTACATAGCCTTAGTGATCGTCTGCCCATGGAACAAGAAATTAATAAATCTAACTAGGTTCTGGGACCCCTTCCAAGTCGCCAAGGGTCCGATTGTTCTAGAATTAGGGAAGGAAATACATTGACAGTAACAACAGGGCATTAGCAAATGTCTCTGCTGAAAAACCAGGCAGGAGGAAGTGGAAATGAGGCAAAATGAGGGGTATTTCGTTCAGAACTTGATGGATGAGCTGACTTAACGTCCATTATGTAACCGGATTCATGCATGATGGAATGAAAGCATGTCTGGAAAGTCTCCCATGGTACCCCAACAAGGGTATACAATACTTATGGGGCCCCCATTTTAATAAGGGAAGAATTATAGAAGAGGTAGTGACATACATCAAGATGCATTATACGGGGCTGGGCAGGTGGCTCAGTGGTAGAGCACTTGCCTTGCATGCCTGAGGCCCTGGGTTCGATTCCTCAGCACCACATAAGCAAAAAAGAAAAAAGCCGGAAGTGGCGCTGTGGCTCAAGTGGAGAGCGCTAGCCTTGAGCTGAATTGCTGAGGGACAGCGCCCAGGCCCAGAGTTCAGGCCCCACGACCAGACCCCCCAAAAAAAGATGCATTGTACTAGCAGGGTACCAACGGCTCACACCTGTCATCCTGGCTACTCAGGAGGCTGAGATCTGAGGATCAAGGTTCAAAGCCAACCCAGGTAGACAAAATAAAAACCTATAAGGCACTATCTCCAATGAACCGGCAAAAATAAATAAATAAATACAGAAGTGGAGACATGGCCCAAGTAGTAGATTCAAAGGTCTGCTGGCCCATCCAGCTGAACACATGGTAGTGTTAATTAAACAGTTAAATAAATAACTTTCAGCCGGGAGCTGTTGGCTCAGGCCTGTAATTCTACCTCCTCAGGAGGCTGAGATCTGAGGATCGAGGTTTCAAGCCAGCTGGGGCAGGAAAGTCCATGAGACTCTTATCTCCAGTGAACCACCAGAAAACCAGAAGTTGCACTGTAGCTTAAAGTGGTAGAGCGCCAGCCTTGAGTGAAAGAGCTCAGGGACAGCGCCCAGGCCCTGGGTTCAAGCCCTAAAACTGATAGAAGAAAAAAAAAATAGTGGGGAAGAAAACTGAAGTTCCACTTTTCTCACTGGTTAAATTAGTGACCAGCTTCGAGACCGATTTCCCTCATAAAATACATGAAGTTACTTTATCTTAACCACCCCCGACACAGCTACAGCTGGAGTGAAATGTGTCATGCCCATTTGTAACCTAGTCTCGATGGAGAAGCAAACTTGTTTGAAAGAACTCTTTGACAAGTAAGCTTTGAACCGATCATCTTTCACAAACGGATGAGTTCTGTTCTCCGTGAAATTTCCAACATTATTACACACATCACGGACAGTCTGCAATCTACATTTTATTTTCCCACCTACAGAGAAAGAGAGTAGTTTCCCTAGCTGAATGTTATAATCATGCCACAGGCCAAGTGATCGGTGATTGAAAAATACAGGATTATTTTGTCCACATTGATTTATTTTATCTGTCGTGTCTTGATGCTTGAGTGAGTTCAAGAAACAGGCATTTGTCAGTCTGACAGGCTTCCTGTAATAAGTCGCATTACAGGTGATCATTGAAAGTGGGTCTATTTACCAACTTTGAATCAGAGACATAGCAGACTAAGCAAGACTCAGGTCACAGATCCATTTGAGTTTTTCTCTGTGTGTGTGTGTGTGTGTGTGTGTGTGTGTGTGTGTGTGTGTGTGTGTGTGTGTGTGTGTGTGTGTGTGTGTGTGTGTGTTCTGGGGCTTGAACTCAAGGCCTGGGCGCTGTCCCTGAGCTCTTTTGCTCAAGGCGAGCGCTCTACCACTTTGAGCCACAGCTCCACTTGTGGTTTTCTGGGGGTTCATGGGAGATCAGAGTCTCATGGACTTTCCTGCCCAGGCTGGCTTTGAACCGTGATCCTCAGATCTCAGCCTCCTGAGTAGCTGGGATGACAGGTGTGAGCCACCGGTACCTGTCTTATTTTACTTTTGGATTAGAGGTAGCTACCTGGAAATTACAACTTTGCATAGACAGAGCTCCTTGGATTTTAGGTTTCACAGATTTCCTGAAATTAGTAACAAAAAATGTTTTCCTACAAAGCCAAGAAGAGTGTAAATTGTGTTTCTATAACAATCTCTGCTTTTAAAGACAACTCAGTTTACACACCCTGGAGAGTCTAATGGGAAAAACAGAGGAACAGCTAAAGAATATTTTGTTGTTAGTTTGACCAAACTAACAACAAAAGGCTCACAACTGTCATCCCAGCTACTCAGGAGGCTGAGATCTGAGGATCACGGTTCAAAACCAGCCTGGGCAGGAAAGTCTGTGAGACTCTGATCTCCAGTAGAGCTACTCAGAAAAAAACCAGAAGTGGCACTGTGGCTCAAGTGGTAGAGTGCCAGCCTTGAGCACAGAGAGGCTGAGGGACAGCGCCCAGGCATGAGTTCAAGCCCCAAGACTGGCAAGAAAATAAAATCAATTAAAACAATTAAGATGAACAACAAGCCACAGTTACGAAGGACACTGTGAGGGAAAATCTTGTGTCAACTAAGAACCACAGCTGCTTAAGTCAGGGCTTAGTCTAAGAGAATAAGGAATGTCGTCTTGGATTGGCAAGTTCAGGAAGTTGAAGGAAATTCAACAATGCTATCTAAAACACACAAAAGGCACAGACTGATAGAACGTTAAATCGACTGTGTAAATATTCTTAAGAAGATATTATTACAGGACCAAACATTTTCCCTTGTCTAAACTATGAAATATGGAATTGGGTAGCTTTGCTATTTCCTTTCAGACTGTTTAGAACTCGAGTTAACTTTCATTTCCTGTTTTTTTCCCCTTTCTAATATAAACTGTAGGAATATAAGCATAAATCTAGAAGAAGAATGAACACAGAGTCTGCTCTTTCTCAACATGATTAATACTCGAAGCCAAAATTCACATGTATGTGATGAGAAGCAAGAGCTATCTACCTCAGGAAGAACATAGTGTTTCTTTGGTTTTTGGTTTGGTTTTGTTTTTTAATCCCTGAATGATGTAATATAATAAAAGACTCCTTTTCGAGTAATTTCCCAAGACAAAAATAAAGACATAGTCACTAGTCAGTGTTACCTAGCACTTGTTTTCATTGTTTTCTTGAATGTGAAGTTGTGGGAGAGCCCGAATTTAGTACTAATCCATCAATGACTGAACAGAAAGTCTGAAATAACCGTCCATTAAATCACAATCCTAGCTGGATGCCACTGACTCACACTTGTAATCTCAGGAGGCTGAGAGAGATCTGAGGATCACGGTTCAAAGCCAGCCCGGGCAGGAAAGTCCATGAGACTCTGATCTCCACTGAACCACCAGAAAACTGGAGGTGGCGCTGTGGCTCAAGTGGTAGAGCGCCCGCCTTGAGTGAAAGAGCTCAGGGACAGCGCCCAGGCCCTGAGTTCCAGCCCCAGGACTGGCACAAAATAACGATAGAAGTAATGGATCCAATCATTTTAAGAGAAGAAGCAAAGAGACCAAGAAAGGAAGGGTCAGAGAAAGAGACAGTGACAGAAACAGAGAAAGAGATACAGGCAGACAGACAGACATGAGATAGAAACAGACAGAAAGAGAGGCAGAGAAAAGAATAAGACAAAGACAGAGAGAAACACAGAATCGGAGACAAAGAAATAGAGAGAGAAGGGGAGAAAAGAAAAAGAGAGTAACAGAGACACACACACACAGAAGGCAGATACAAAGAAAGAGAGGCGGAAGCAGAAGCTCCAGCCTCCGCTGTACTAGAACACATAAAGTAAACCAGCAAAGAAGCATTTTTTGGTTTCCTTGTTTGTTTGTTTTGGTGGTTCTGGGACTTGAACTCAGGGCCTGGGCGCTGTCCCTGAGCTCTTTTCGCTACAAAGCTGGCGCTCTACCACTTGAGCCACAGCACCACTTCTGGTTTTCTGGTGGTGTATTGGCGATCAGAGTCTCACAGACTTTCCTGGCCAGGCTGGCTTTGAACTGCGATCCTCAGATCTCAGCCTCCTGAGTAGCTGGGTTGACAGGTGGGAGCCACGGGCACCCAGCAGGTTGGCTTCTTTTTTAAATACAATGAAATGTGGATCATTGTCTGTGGAAATAGGTTAACGATCACATTTACATTTACTTGAAAGCGCAGCTCCCCCCCCCCCCCCTGCCATGGGGAAGACTGAACCCAGCTCTCCACCTGCACAGACCTCAGAAGCCACCGGTACGGGGAAAGGTAAATGAGCGCAGCCACACGCCTTCCACGGGAGACACACGGCTCACTCCCACCTCCTATGAGCAGCTGCCGCCTCTGACCTTCACTGAGCATCCTCCACCTGCCCGGGGCACCTCTGACCTTCACTGAGCATCCTCCCCCTGCCCAGGGCAAAAACCTCCTTCACCTCCATTAGCTTATTCAGCTGTTAAATTCTGTTTTCAGGTACAGGTAATGCAATCACAATGACGGAATGGAGTTATATGAAAGAAGGAAGGAAGGAAGGAAGGAAGGAAGGAAGGAAGGAAGGAAGGAAGGAAGGAAGGAAGGAAGGAAGGAAGGAAGGAAGAGAGGGAGGGAGGGAGAGAGGGAGGGAGGGAGGGAGACAGAAAGCAAGCGAGCAAGCAAGCAGAAGCATGATTTTTGGCCAACTACTTTTATTGAGCTGGACTTGATACATTATCAAAGAATATTGTCCTTTGGGTTTATGATGTCTGTTAATTTTTAACCAACGCAATCGATCTATTTTTTTCGTTCTTTGGCATGACTTTGAGCTTGCTTATTTGCTTGGTGGCTTATTCTTTTATTTCCTTAGTTCTCATTGGAATGTATGTTTTTTACCTATATTTTATATAGATAGATACAGATATGAGATTTATGTCAACATACACATATATATATACAATATACATGCATATACATATATAGAGACCAAGTACACATATACATACAATAACACAATACATACAAAACACATATGATACATAGTATATAATCTATACAATATATGAAATGCACACATTCATACATATGTGTTGATGTATAATACATGTATACATACAATAACACATACAGACACATAATAATACATATAATACATGCTATAATGCATATAATAATACTATATAATACATATACATAGAATATATAATGTATAGAGATTTATATGTATATACTGATATATCAATATATCAATGAGAAATACATGAAAACAAATATAAAT
Organism: Dipodomys spectabilis; assembly: GCF_019054845.1. Taxonomy (NCBI): domain Eukaryota; kingdom Metazoa; phylum Chordata; class Mammalia; order Rodentia; family Heteromyidae; genus Dipodomys; species Dipodomys spectabilis. The sequence continues at coordinate 50,437 of NW_024871435.1, forward strand.
CAGTACATACACATATATAAGAAAAAGTGTATATGAGAAAATTCTCTTCCCTTTGTCCATACCCTTAAATTTGCAATCTAAATCTTCAATTGTGGCCATTAAACCTGTTCTCCACAATAATGATGATCAAGAAGAACAAACCTTTAGTACTATTGACATATACCTGAGGATCTAGAAACACTCAAAGGAGGGCTGGGAAGGTGGCTCCGTGGTAGCATGCTCACCTAGACTGCATGAAGCCCTGGGTTTGATTCCTCAGTACCACATATACAGAAAAAGCTGGAAGTGGTGCCGTGGCTCAAGTGGTAGAGCACTAGCCTTGAGCAAAAGCTCAGGGCCAGTGCCAAGGCCCTGAGTTCAAGCCCCAGGACTGGGGGGTGGGGGGGACACTGAAAGCAAACTGAGCTCTGGATACATAGCCTAGCAAGTCGAGCTCAGTGCCCTGTATCTATGCGAGTTGAATAGCTTCTCTGGTCAAGAGGATTTTCAGTGAGGGCTGCGGGGTTTGGCACCCCTACAGGACTTGAGGCCATAGTAAAAGAATAACTTGACCTCCCAAGGTCTTCCATGACCTTGACCAAGAGGAGACATTATCTTCCTTCATTCACGTGGATCATTCATTCATTTATTTTATTTTTGTCTGTTGACTTAACGACAGCCCTCCCGCCATTTATCTCCACTTGAGAGAGGAGGACTTTGTGCTGAACTTTGGACCCTGATCATACATTCTTCCACACAGCGTGGCATTGGGTCAGTCTGTGGAAGTTTAGCGGTGCTGATGAAGCTACTTCACATCCACACTTGGAGGAGACCAAGCGCTTGAAGAGGCCTCGTCGACGTATCGATATTATGTGCACTGTCTCTGATCTTTTTATTTGTGGACTGTCTCCACGTAGTTGTACCAAGGGGGTACAATCCAACAGGTGATGAGGACCGTACATCTTGATCCAGATCCGCCTTCCATCCTTCTCCCCCCACACTTCTCCCCCACCCCTCAATTTTCCTACTTCCATTTCCACAAGCACACATTGAATATTATGACTGTGTTTTTAGTCTTTATTGGTCTTCACTAAGTGACTGGTGTGACAAATGCAAAGACAGCATGGAATTGTTTTTAATTAAAATTCCTCCATAATTCCATCGGTTGACCCTCAAGCCAAGTTATCTAACCTAGTAATTGTCTGCGATGTACATGAATAAGGCTGGGTTGTTGCAATGCTTTCTGGGAATCCAATGCAGCTGTATTGGCGTGGCTATTGAAGAATTTGTTTTTGTCTTCAAACACCTTATTATTCTCATAATTGTCTTAGTGACTAACATGGAATCTGTCTTCATTCATTGTCCAGTGCTTGCATGTCTTCAGTGGTTTAGAACATACTTGAATTGGTTATTGCTTCTCGCGACAGATTTTCCTGCACCCTTACTCACCTCTCAATAATCTTTGCAATGGGAAATTTATGCTTTGACTCCACATTTTCTGGCTTTTCTACTCGCCATGAAAGCAAAAGAAAAAAATATTCAAAGTATTAAAATATAATTGGCAAAATTTGATTGGTGTCCTAGTTACTCAGGAGACTGAGACTGGAGGATCATGGTTCCAAAGCCGGCCTGGGTAGGAAAGTCTATGAGACTCTGCTTTCCAATCTGCCCTCAAAAAGCCAGAAGTGGAGCTGTGGTTCAAGTGTTAAGAGTGCTGGCACTGAGCAGAAAAGCTCAGGGACAGTGCTCAGAGCCTAAGTAGGAGGGGGGGTGGAGGAGGGGTTGGGGAGGAGGAGGAGGAAGGGGAAGAGGAGGAGGAGGGGGAGGAGGGAAGAAGGGAAGGAGGGGGAAGAGGGGGAGGAGGAGGGGGAGGAGAAGGAGGAAGGGGAAGAGGAGGAGGAGGGAGGAGGGAAGAAGGAGGAGGAGGGGAGGGAGGAGGAAGGGGAAGAGGAAGAGGAGGGGGGAGGAGAGAAGGAGGAGGAGGAGGGGAGGGAGGAGGAAGGGGAAGAGGAAGAGGAGGGAGGAGGAGAGAAGGAGGGGGGAGGAGGAGGAGGAGGAGGAGGGAAGAAGGGAAGGAGGGGGAAGAGGGGGAGGAGAAGGAGGAAGGGGAAGAGGAGGAGGAGGGGGAGGAGGGAAGAAGGGGAGGAGGAGGGAGAGGAGGAGGGGAAGGAGGAGGGAGGGAAGGGGGAGGGTGGAGAAATATTTCCTCCCTCCAGAGGCCTACCTCTTGCTCTCTTTGATCAGTGATTTGGGGGACCGGGTGTCTTGATGGGGGTCAAGGGGGCACTTTGCCCGGTGGGGGGGCCTTGGTCTGGGTCAGCCACCCCCCACACTGGTTATGCTGGCAGGAGGTGGCGTGTGAGGTGGTCGGTTGGTCGCTTACTGCTGCTGCTGCTGCTGCTGCTGTCTCCGGGGTGGCGGGCAGGCGCTGGCCTGGCGCTGTCCTCAGCTGCTCTCCCCGCCTGACCTGGCCGCACAGCTGGGGTGGGGACCCCACTCCCGCCGCTTCTTGCTCTTCCGACACGGCGCAGGGCAGCGTGAGCGGAGTCCGCCTCCTCACACCCGGGTGGGGGCCGGCGGCCAGGGAGAGCAGGAGAGGCCGCTCCACACACACACCACACACACGTGCGCACACACGTGCACACACACCACACGCATGCACACACCACACACACGTGCGCACACACCACACGCATGCACACACCACACACATGTGCGTGCACACGTGCACACACACCACACACGTGCACACATACACATGCATACCACACATGTGCACATACCACACACACACGCACACACGTGCACACAGCCACACATGCACACACCACACACATGCACACACGCGCGCGCACATACACACCACACGTGCGTGCGCACACAGGCACACACGCACACACACATACACACCACACGTGCACACATACGTGCGTGCACACGTGCACACACATACGCACACACATACGCACACGTGCACACACGTGGACACGTGCACACACATACACACACACGTGCACACACACGGTCAAAACACCTGTGTATCCCAAATCTGGCCTATTAGGATGCTACACTATAGAAAATTACGAATTCTGAAATACAGGGAGGGACAGAGGGAAGGCAGAAGGAAGGGAGGGAGGGAGGGAGGAGGAAGGAAGGAAGGAGGAAAGAAGGAGGAAGGAAGGAGGAAGGAGGAAGGGAGGAAGGAAGGAGGAAGGAATGGAGGGAGGGAGGGAGGGAGGAAGGGAGGAAGGAGGAAGAAGGAAGGAGGAAGGAAGGAGGAAGGAGGAAGGAAGGAAGGAAGGAGGAAGGAAGGAAGGAGGAAAGAAGGAGGAAGGAAGGAGGAAGGAAGGAGGAAGGGAAGGAAGGAAGGAGGAAGGAAGGAGGAAGGAAGGAGGAAGGAGGAAGGAAGGAGGAAGGAAGGGAGGAAGGAAGGGAGGAAGGAGGAAGGAGGAAGGAAGGAGGAAGGAGGAAGGGAGGAAGGAAGGAGGAAGGAAGGAGGAAGAAGGGAGGAAGGAAGGAAGGAGGAAGGAAGGAGGGAAGGAAGGAAGGAAGGAGGGAAGGAAGGAAGGAGGAAGGAGGAAGGAAGGAGGAAGGAGGAAGGAGGAAGGAAGGAGGAAGGAGGAAGGAAGGAAGGAGGAAGGAAGAAGAGAAGGAGGAAGGAAGGAGGAAGGAAGGGAGGAAGGAAGGAGGAGGAGGAAGGAAGGAAGGAAGGGAAGGAAGGAGGAGGAAGGAAGGAAGGAAGGAGGAAGGAAGGAGGAAGGAGGAAGGAAGGGAGGAAGGAGGAAGGAAGGAAGGAGGAAGGAGGAAGGAAGGAGGAAGGAAGGAGGAAGGAGGAAGGAGGAAGGAAGGAGGAAGGAAGGAGGAAGGAAGGAAGGAGGAAGGAAGGATGGAAGGAAGGGAGGAAGGAAGGAAGAGGAAGGAAGGAGGAAGGAGGAAGGAAGGAGGATGGAAGGAAGGAAGGAAGGGAAGGAAGGAGGAAGGAGGAAGGAAGGAAGGAAGGAGGAAGGAAGGAGGAAGGAAGGAGGAAGGATGGAAGGAGGAAGGAAGGGAAGGAGGAAGGATGGAAGGAAGGAAGAAGGAGGAAGGAAGGAGGAAGGAAGGAAGGAAGGGTAAGGAGGAAGGAAGGAGGAGGAGGAAGGAAGAAGGAAGGAGGAAGGAAGGAGGAAGGAAGGAGGAAGGAGGAAGGTAGGAAGGTGGTAGGAAGGAAGGAGGTGAAGGAAGGTGGAGGAAGGAAGGAGGAAGGAAGGAAGAAGGAAGGAGGGAGGATGGAAGGAGGAAGAAGGAAGGTGAGGAGAAGGAAGGAGGTAGGAAGGTGGAGAGGAAGGGAGGTTGGTTGGAAGGAGGAAGGTTGGAGGAAGGAGGAAGGAAGTTGGATGGAAGGAGTTGGAAGGAAGGAAGGAGGAGGAGGAGGAAGGTTGAGGATGAAGGATGGATGGATGGAGGAAGGAGGATGGAAGGGTTGGAGGAGGAGGAGGTGGATGGAAGGAGGATGGGAAGGATGGGAAGGAAGGAGGAAGGATGAGGTATGAGGAGGATGGAGGAAGGAGAAGGTGAGGAAGGAGGAAGGAAGGAGGAAGGAGGAGGATGGAGGAAGAGGAAGGAAGGTGGAGGAGGAAGGGGGAAGGGAAGGAAGGAGGAAGGAGGAAGGAAGGAGGAAGGATGGTGGAAGGAGGTTGGAGGAAGGAGGAGGTGAGGAAGGAGGAAGGGGGAAGGAAGGAAGGAAGGAAGGTTGGAGGAAAGGAAGGAGGAGGATGAGGAAGGAGGAAGGAAGGAGGAAGGTAGGAGGAAGGTAGGAGGATGGAGGAAGGAGGTTGGAATGGACAGGAGGAAGGTAGGAAGGTTGGGAAGGAGGAAGGTAGGTGGAAGGAGGAAGGAGGGTGGAAGGAAGGAGGAAGGAGGTGGAAGGAGGTAGGAAGGAAGGAAGGAGGAAGGAAGGAGGTATGGAGTATGGTGGTAGGGTTGGTAGGTAGGGTGGATTGGTTGGTTGGTTGGTGGTATGGTAGGAGTAGGTGGTTGG
>NW_024871436.1:0-17500 GCF_019054845.1 Dipodomys spectabilis
TGTCTCTTGAATTTTCATTACACATCTCTCTCTCTCTAAGCCCAGAGGGGTTGATTTCTTCCCTATAAATAGTGTAGTGGTATTTTGGAAAAGAAACAAATACAAGAATACCAAAAAAAAAAAAAAAATCCCTTCCTCTCATCTACTTGGACAACAGAAGTGTCTAGAAGGTGTAATAATGAAAACTTTTTCATCCTGTTTGGTTGTTTTTTTTTTTTGGTGGGATGGGGAGTTGTAAATGGTGGAAACGCAATGAGGCGTAGTTTTGAGGAAAAGAGGAAGAGGGTCGGGAACTAGAATTTCACATTCTGGTCTCTTGTCTCTGCCACTTTGGGTGGTGGCTTTATTGTTCCTCGCAGGAGGAGAGATCTCTCTCTGGGGGAAGAAGTATCTCCATCGTCAAGATGGCTGCCTCCATTTTACCCTGAGTGAAAAACAGCAGCAGCAACAGCAGACTCTCAGGCCAGCTGTGATTGGCTCAGCTGGGTCAGGCGATTATTCTGAAGGGACCACCCAGTGTGTCACCTGACACCCCCCCCCATCTGTGCTATTTCTTGTCTTGATCACCTCCACCGGCTCATGACTTGAACGTTGACCATCATGTACTCATGGTGAACGAGTTTTATTTCATTTTTGTTTTGGCCGACATCACCAGGACTTCTTCTAGCTCTTTCTTGATCCCTCTGCGCATTTCCAACTTGCACTCAGTCATGATTGCGTGTTCGTTTGAAGACGAGGACTCTAAATTCATATGAGAAGGGGTGTCTCCTTGGGACCGTTCACTTGGAAGGTTTCCGGTCTTACGAGAGTCTTGTGAATGACTTGGGTGTGATGTGTGTTAATCAATTGAACAGTTATATTTTTTTGGGTGGGGGAAATGGGTAGAGAGGTGGAAGCATCATCCCTACAGGGGAGACCAGTGATTGGCTTTTGCTGGCGATGCAGCCAGAGCTGCTGATGGCATGTTGGTCTTAACAGGAGATGAGTGATGTGAGCTACAACAAATTCACATCCTTAATAGGAGAAATGAATCGACGGTAGAGATTTCTGGGGGTGGGGAGGGGTGCAGAGCCTAGCTCCCCGGGAAGCAGCTATCCATCCACAGCCCAAGCTTTGGGAATATTAGAACCCTGTCTTTTTAAAAGCAGTAGGGGGTGAGCATTGAGGGGAGGGCTCCCAGCGGTAAGTATAACACAGCTGTGCTCTGTTTATGCCCGGGCTACAATAAAAAAGCTATAAAATGTGAGATGTCATAGTTCCACTTTGCTTTATTTATACTATTTCCTCTGAGCTCTGTCACGGAGTACATTCATCTGCTAAAGTTGCAGCAAGAATGGAGATTAAAATATCACAGCTCAAAATAGGAGTCAAGCGGAAGGAGATTCATCATAGCCCTATTAAAAATATGTAAATAGGAGCATGAAGTCATTTTAAAGCAACACTCCATTCCCTCCAGGGGAGGTAAGATCCTCCGACGGGCACCAGCAGCTCACGCCTGTAATCCAAACGACTCGGGAGGTTGAGATCTGAGGATCACGGTTCAAAGCCAGGCAGGGCAGGAAAATGTGACTCTTAGCTGTACGTGCAAAGTGGAGCTGTGGCTCAAGTGGTAGAATGTCTACCTTCAGTGAAAAGGTTTAGGGATAGCGCCCAGGACCTGAGTTCAAAGTCCAGTACTAGGGGGAGAGAGAGAAAGAGAGAGAGAGAGAGAGAGAGAGAGAGAGAGAGAGAGAGCGTACCACACACACACAAAGCACATATCACTTAAACAAGCATCAGCAGGCTACGCCAAAGACAGAGTAACGGGTCTTTTCTCTTATTCTTCACCCCAATAGACTGAGCTGTAAATTATACGTATATATATAATTATATATTATATATACGTATATTAGTTAGTACGTGGCAGAAAACCTAATGCAAAACGGTACCAAAATAAAATAGTTTGGTGAATGTATTTTTATTTTTAATCCTAGCTACAGAGGAGGCTGAGATCTGAGGTTCATGGTTCAAAGCCAGCCTGGGGAAAGAAAATCTGTGAGGCTCTTATTTCCAATAAACTATCCCTCCCCTAAAAAAACAAAACAAAAGCCAGAAGTGGAGGTGTGGCTCCACTGTGGAAAAGGGACAGTGCTGAGACCTGAATTCAAGCCCCAGGACTGGCACCAAAGGGGAAAAACGCTTCTTTAAAATTATATATATATATATATATATATATATATATATATATATAATCTGCCCTTTGACCTCAATTCATGAAGTTTCAAGAAACTCCAGAAATATTCCCAAGCCAGAAAGCCATTGGAAGGAAAGTGAATGGGAGAAGATCATGATTTGAACTCAGGGCCTGGGAAGTGTCCCTTATTTTACTCAAGGCTAGCACTCTACCACTTGAGCCATTCTTTCGCTTCTGGCTTTTTGTGTGGTTCCTTGGAGATCAGAGTCTCACAGGCTTTCCTGCCCAGGCTGGCTTTGAACCGGGATCCCCCAGAACTCAGCCTCCCGAGATGAACAGACAGAAGCCCGAGACACCTAGCGTAAGAATCAGCCAGGTTTCGGTGAGCATCTGTCTTCTGCGTCCTCTGTCTAGCTACAAAGTCTCTTCTGCTCACTGACAGACATCCAATGGTGGCACCAAGATGGACGTCAGGAACTCGGCCTGGCACATTGTGCTAGTGAGCTCTCCATTCAGCATTTCCTGCGCCTCTGGTTTTGACACAGATTTATCTCACTGGGCTTTCAGGCTGAGAGGCAGAAGGGAGCCATGGATGTAGGTTGTAGCTGCAAGTCTGGAACACATCAAAAGCGATGAGCGAGCCTTTTATGGTCTCTTTGCTTGGGTGCTAAGTACTTATTGATTACCTGACCCCTTTATTTACCCAAAGTGTGATTGCTATTATAATGAAGACACTTGAAGCGGTCTGTGCCAAGAACAGCTCCCAGAGTGTGCTGGGCAGTGATCAATTTAACTGTAGCTGGGCAGTGATCAATTTAACTGTAGCCGGACCGTATGAGGAGGGGGATCATCGCCGGCATGCCCACAGGTGGAAACTGAGGCATAAGATCACACCCCAGAGAGTGAAAGGAGAAAAGAAAAATCGCAGCCAGGAGCGTCTTTCCCAAAGTATCTGAAGACAGCGGAGAAACACAGTGAGAAATGGAGAGAGAAAGAGAGAGAGAGAGAGATCGATGATCTCAGACGCTGTCCTTCAATACGCCATTTTTGTTTGATCTGCCCGATGAAATGAAGAAATGATTCACAGCATTCACAGACTCACCGTCAGGCCCCTCTGATCTCATGACAGGACACTTCAATCCATTACTTATCCTGGCAGTTAATTAAGTGTTTTGTTTGTTTCAGAAATGGTGATGTGAATTAGGCCTCCTCTAGGTGATTTTAGACAAAAGTTTTACTCTGCAAATAGTTTTTGGGCTGGGCGCCAGTGGCTCACACCTGTCATCCTAGCTACTCTGGAGGCTGAGATCTGAGGATCATGGTTCAAAGCCAGCCTGGGCAGGAAAAGCTATGAAACTCTTTATCTCCAATGAACCACCCTCTTTAGTAGTAGTTCGTATTACCGGCATGAGCTACCAGCACCTGGCTGCATCTACTTTTTAGTTTGTACTGTGTTGCCTTTGAACTCTTGTAACTGTGTGTGTGTGTGTGTGTGTGTGTGTGTGTGTGTGTGTGTGTTGGTTTTCTTACTTGTAATATAGATATTATGAAAGGAGTTTTTTTTCCCTCCTCCAGAACTGCTATGAAAATTAAACCAGATAATGCATGTAAAGTTATCAGCAGGGTGCTTTCTTTCATTAAATACTATGAAACACACAGAAGAAAGCATTTGTTTCTTACTATTTATTATTCTTGATCAGCCAGGTCTCGCTGATAATCTGTCTCCTTCCTTATGCTACCAATTCTCCTATTATAACTGACAAGTCATCTAAGGTCTTTGTGCCTACATTCATTCTATACAAAGATTAGAGTGTGACTGGAGATTACCATTTAATTGAGATGGGAAGGTTACCGCTGGATGTAGCTTCGGAAATGGGGTAAGCCAGCCCTTTAATGGCATTAACTCCATATCCTGAAAGATCGCGTGACTTCTCTGAGAACACTGAGCAGCTAGCATAGATTGAATTTCCAGAATAGCACTGACACACCTGGAGGTAGTCAAATGCCTGTTTGTTAACGTAGAAGATGGGAAGGATCCAGCCAGGTGCCGATGGCTCACGTCTATCCTCCCAGCTACTCGAAGAGACTGAGATCTGAGGATCACAGTTCGAAGCCAGCCTGGGCAGGAACATCCATGAGACTCTGATCTCCCATGAACCATCAAGAAGCCAGAAGGGGAGCTGTGGATCAAGTGGAAGAGCAGCAGCCTTGAGCATAAAAGCTTGGGGACCACATCCAGGCCCTGAGTTCAAGCCCCAAGACTGACACATAAGCACACACACACACACACACACACCACACACACAGACACACACACACACAAACACACCCCCCCCCCCCCAGAGCTTCTGTTTTCAGGATGTATGTTACATATTCATGGGCTGATGGGTTTGTGCATGACAAATGTAAGATATTCCCATCAGCCTTTGGGGTTTTGCTCCCATCCAGTGCTCAGTGTTGATGCTGACCTGAAACACTTTGTTTCCATCCCAAACGGAAGACAAAGCCGATACTACACAGTTCAATTTCCCTCCTCCTAAATCACAATAGTAGATTGATGATTCTCCACAGTACCCCAGGCAATCAAAGATAATCCTATGGCAATTTGAGTTCAGGGAGATGAGCACTGAAGGCAAAGGCCAGTTCTCTTTGGACAAGTATTGTCTGTGTGTTAGGTCACAGGCTGAGCCTTCTCTTCTTTTATCCTTCTGACCACGTCATTGGGAAGATACTACAATGATCTTGTTTTCCAGTCAGTCGGATTGTACCAAGATCAACCTGTTGGGCCAAGGATTTGTAAATACAGAGTAGGTGGCAGGGACAGAATTTGGACATCTGTTATCTTAACACCAGAAGACAGGATCTCCAATATATAACAAGAGATCATAAGTTAGCATAAGGATTTCTTTTGAAAAGATCCTTCCTTCCCTCCTTCCTTCCCTTCCTTCCTCCCTCCCTCCCTCCCTCCCTCCCTCCCTCCCCCCCCTCCTTCCCTCCCTCCCTCCCTCCCTCCCTCCCTCCCTCCCTCCCTCCCTCCCTCCCTCCCTCCCTCCCTCCCTCCTTCCTTCCTTCCTTCCTTCCTTCCTTCCTTCCTTCCTTCCTTCCTTCCTTCCTTCCTTCCTCCTTCCCTCCTATGGTATCATACCTTTTGTTGTTTTTGTTGGTCAGTCATGGGGCCTGAACTCTGGGCCTGGGCGCTGTCCCTCAGCTCTTCAGCTCAAGGCTAGCGCTCTACCACTTGAGCCACAGCACCACTTCTGGCTTTTTTCTAATGTGTTGCTGAGGAATCGAACCCAGGGCCTCATGCATGCGAGGCAAGCGCTCTACCACTGAGCCACCTGCCCAGCCCTGAACCCTACATTTTGAGGAATGTCACTCCTTCCCTTGTTCCCCCCATCTCTCCCAACCCTGTCCATTCTCTCAGGTAATGTGGTTCAAGCCTGTAATCCCGGCTACTTGGAAGGTAGAAATGCGGAGATCACGGTCTGTTGGTACAACTCTCCAGCTGTGCCTGGTCACAGTGATGCCCAATTCTCATCTCCCAGGGACATGGGGGAAAGTACAAACAGGAGGATCGAAGTAGTCCAGGCTGCCCCGGAAGCGAGATCTTGTCTCAAAACACAGCCAGAGGTACAAAGGGGCAGGCAGAATGGCCACAGCCCCTGCCTGACAATCAGGAGACCCTCAGTTTAACCCCTAGTCCCCTCCCCTCCAAGTATGACATTGGACTCCCAAGTGCATTGCTATATTTTTTTTAATAATAGAGGATACAGGAGAAGGTGGATGTACAGAATGGTTCTTGCGTGGAACCCTGATCTTCCCAATGGATGCAGTCAACCCTGTCTTACCTCATTGGAACACAGTGATGGAGTGTGTGTCATTTCCTAGGTGCTGTGCTGTCCGTGTCCACCCAAAGATGAAGACACATACGTCCCTGCCTTCCAGGAGTTAGCAATCCCCTGGGGTACGTAGGATGTTTCTTTTACGGTTTTTAGTGTTGAATTGGCATTAAGCAGCATGCAGGGTGGGCTGCACACCCGTGGAGAATTTCACCCACCCATTTCACACGGATTTGAAGCCGGCCTTTTGGAATGGATGAGTTGGATTCTTTGGAGAGCGTTCCTGTGGTCAACCCAAATTATTAAAAACAATATTCAGGTTAATTTCTTTTTCTTTTGTGCCTATACTGGGGAGGGGGCTTGAATCCAGGATGTGGGCGCTGTCAAGTTGGGTTTTTCTACTCAAGGCTGGCACTCTACCACTTAGCCACAGCGCCACTACTGGCTTTTTGCTAGTTCATTGGAGATCAGTCTCAGAATGTTCTGCCCAGGCTGGCTTTAAACAGCAATCCTCAGATCTCAGTCTCCTGAGTAGCTAGGATTACAAGCTATGAGCCATTGGTCCCTGGCCTTACGGTTAACTTGTTAAATAAGTTATAGAGTAATAGGATATATTCTTTAAAAAATGACTTACAATAGAACACCACTGGGACATGTGTGTTTGGTACACATGTGAATTTGAAAGCAACTCAGTTAAAAGTAGGGCGATCACTAAAATGTGAAAATGTGTGTTTCTGTTTCCAAAGTGATGATTCCTGCTTTGTTTGTCGGTTATTTCAGTGGAAATTACTGTCCTTTGCCTTTTTTCTTCGTCGATCTTGCAGGATGAACAACGTCCCTATTTTAGGATAAAATAGGCTGGTGTTCAGTACATACTGCAGTTTATCTGATCCGTAGTAAATTTTTTAGCAGTTGATAATAGATTACAATTGCAATAAACTGTGAAGAACACTGGAAGTAGTCCTGCAGGACTAAGTCAAGGCAGTAAATATAAATAAGAAACAGTGTATGTCGTTGTTATTTAATGTATTTTATGGCTTCAAAGAGGAGTCGAAATAGGAAATAAAATAGGAAATTTAAGTCTGACTCAATGTCCAAGTAGTTCAAAGTGATTTCCCCATAACCCTCGTCGTGATATATTGAGACATAATTTAATAAGTGCACGTATACACTACCTTGATTAAATGTCATAAGTGCCAAGATTCCAGTCCCGATCTTCTTAAAATGTGAGCAAACCTAGAGCGAACATGTTGTTTTTCTTGCTGGCGGTATGATTTTAATTTTTTAAAAGCACTTCATCTCACCCGACCCTATCTGTCATCTCTGCATAGATAAATGCGGTGACAAGTTCTTATTTGTTTTTCAATGAAACTCTCGGTTCCTACGGAAATTATGAGTAGAGTGTAAATTCATTCATTTATTTATGTATTACAAGTGAAAAGCCATTCATCAGAGTTATACATCTATCTCAGGTTCCTGTGTTGTGACCCATGTAGGTTGAAAGTGGTTTATTATTTGGTGGCTAGTGAGGATCCAGAAGGGGGATCGAGGAAGGACCTAGAAGGAGCTAGAAGGATCTAGAAGTTGTCACCTTTCACGTGGTATCCCAATGTTGATTGAGTCCTAAGAACAACTCTCACTGTCTTGTGAGTCCTGTGGCATTTCTTTGAATGATGGCAGAGGACAGAGCGTAAATCAGTGTCGATGACGGATCACCCGAAAATGTTCATCAACCCATTGCTTTCGTGGAGAAAGCTCGCTCTGGCATTTGTACAGCCAGTTCCTTGCAAGCTGCAGGGGTTCCAAACACCCTGGTAGTTATTTTCAGTGCACTAAAAACATAAAAGCAAAAAAAAGATTCCTGCTGGACCTCAGGGATGTTTGTCATCCTCGCTCCTCAGGAGGCTGAGATCTGAGGATCAAGATTCGAAGGCAACCCAGGCAGGAAAGTGTGTAAGACTCATCTCTAAAAAAAAGAGCCAGAAGTGGAGCTATGGCTTTTGCCTAAAAGCTTGGAGAGTCTAAGTTTTGATTCAAGCCCCAGGACAGACATGTGTGTGTGTGTGTGTGTGTGTGTGTGTGTTTGTGTGTGTGTTTGTGTGTGTGTGTGTGTGTGTGTGTGTGAGATTCCTGCCGAGGCCTCATGGCTCACACCTGTGATCCCAGCTACTCAGGAGTTTGAGATCTGAAGGTCACGGCTCATAGCCAGCCCAGGCAGACAAGCCCAGGAGACTCTTACCTCCAGTGAACTCGCACAGAAGTGAAGTTGTTGTTCAAGTGGTAGAGAGCTAGCCATGAGGTAAATAGCCAGGGGAGAGCATGATGTGAGTTCAAGCCCCAGTACCAGTAGATGCACACACACGCACACGCACACACACACACACACATTCACACGCACACACACACACATTCACACACAACTCATACTTATCTGTACTAAAGATATTTATTTTTCAAAATGTATTTTATTTGTTTATTTGTTTGTTTAGTGCTGGTCCTGGGGCGTGAACTCAGGTCCTGGACGCTGTCCCTGAAGTTCTCTCCCATTTAAGCCACAGCTTTACTTTCAGCTTTTCATTGGAGTTAAGCATCTCACAGGCTTTCCTGGCAGGCTGGCTTCAAGCCATGATCCTCCGCTCTCAGCCTCCTGCGTAGCTAGGATGACAGGCGGGAGCCACCTGCTCCCAGTTTACAATGGATTTTTAGATGCGTCTGGACAAAAACCTTGATTTGCTGCACAGTTAATCAAAGTGACCGCACAGCTTTCTTCCTGAATCTTGTTTTGAAATTCTATTATTGTTTTCCTCTTCCCTCCCTGTCTTCCCCCGGGAAAACAATCCTGTGCTGGGTACATGTTGGTTGAAGGACAGGAAAACGGACAAAACCCCCTCTGTGTGGAGCCGAGGAATTGCATATGGCGTGTGATCTTCTTAGTTGTGCACTGGGATGAAAGACAAGAAGACAAGGCAAAAGTAGCAGAGGGAGGAGTAATGGATTGGAAAGGCAGTGACAATTGGCCATGCAAATGTGGAGAAGATTGGTGTGGGTATAAAGCGTGTAACCCATATGGTGGTGTTTATCAAAATGGCGGGGCGCGCATTGTAGGCACCCACGCGCTTCTGGATGAAAACCACATGAACAAGATTCAATACATTCACTGACCCTCATAGAGCGTTACCACTGACTTCTTTTGGTGGTACCCGGTAGTATTTCTTGGATTCGATCATTCTTTGGGGCTTTACATCTAGCTGAATAGGATGTCTATTTTCCAGAAGCTTCTTTGTATTTATTTTAAAAACCCTCTTCTTTTTTTAAATTTTACTTGTCATATGGATTGATGTTGATTTGGTTGCCGACTAATCCTGTGGACCACTCTTGGAACACACAGAAAACTCTGCTCTATTTTTCCCCCGCTGTGGAGTAGGAATGGGGGTTGTGTTTCAGAAGGAAATCTGGTGTGATTTATGAAAGAAGGAAAGAAAGGAAGAAAGAAAAAGAAAGAAAGAAAGAAAGAAGGGAAGGAAGGAAGGAAGGAAGGAAGGAAGGAAGGAAGGAAGGAAGGAAGGAAAAGAAAGAAAGAAAGGAAGGAAGGAAGGAAAGAGGAAAGAAGGAAGGAAGGAAGGAAAGAAGGAAGGAAGGGAGGGAGGGAGGAAGGAAGGAAGGAAGGAAGGAGAACACACTTGCCTGCAATTCAAGATTTCAGGCCTCTGCTAAATGATTGGAAATTTTTCCTTAACAAGAAATCAAAACAATGAATGCCCATGATCTTCCTCAGGTTTTCTAACAGGGCCTTACAGATACAAACATGGCAGACAGGTGATCCGTGTCTGCTTGCTCTCTGTGTTCATTTCCTATCTATTCTTCTCCAAGAAGAGAAGCAAGGGAAGGTTCAGAATAACGATGGGTTGCTTTGTGTGTGCTTCATGAAACATTCCTATTTCCCAGGGTGTTCTGTGGGTATTGTGAGTCACCAGTTAGGATGCTCATGGCTGTGTTGTACCCCTCACATGAATCAAGGCTTGGTCTCTATCTCTCTCTTTCCTTCCTTCTTTCTTTCTATTGTTCTTTCCTGGGGCTTGAACGCAGGGCCTGGGTGCTGTCTCTGAGCTTCTTTGTGCTCAAGACTATCACTTGAACCACAGCTCCATTCCTGCCCTTTTCTGAGTAGTTTATTGCAGGTAAGAGTCTCACACAGACTTTTCTGCCTGGGCTGGCTTTGATCTGCGATCCTCAGATCTCAGCCTCCTGAGTAGCTAGAATGACAGACACAAACCACCGGCACCCAGCTTGCTTGCTTGCTTTCCTCCCTCCCTCCCTCCCTCTTTCTTCCTTCCTTCCTTCCTTCCTTCCTTCCTTCCTTCCTTCCTTCCTTCCTTCCTTCCTTCCTTCCTTTCTTCCTTTCTTCCTTTCTTCCTTTCTTTCTTTCTTTCTTTCTTTCTTTCTTTCTTTCTTTCTTTCCCTCTCCTCCTTAGTCCCCCCCCTCTTTCCTTCTTTTTATATCTTCCCTTCCAAAAACCTTATTAATCCCAGTGTGGAGAATTTAAGGGGGAGCTTTATGTTTTGCCTGTTGGCATTGTTTAATGTAAATGATTTATGATTATGCCTTATGTACACACCACAGGCACTTTATAAATTGGATTGTCTTAGGAGAAACGTGATACATAAATGTTATTACTATAAATTCTACAGTTGATGATATATGTCGTATCATATAACCAGTAGACATGAACACTGGCGGTTCTAACCTGCTCCTTCTGAACAGTCAATGAGTCTGGGATGGATACGGAAAAATCCAAAGTACAAAAGAGCAGGCTAGTCAGGTGCCGGTGCTCACACCTATAATCCCAGCTACTGAGGAGGCTGTGATCTGAGGAGTGTGCTTCAAAGCCAACCAAGGCAGGGAAATGTATCCTTGATTGAAAGAGCCAAAGAAGAGCCCTGGAGGCCTTGAGTTCAAGACCCAGTTCTTGCTTTCATGATAACTCAACAAATAAGTAAATAACAGGAAGTAAGGAAAAATGGCTCTGTGCTGGGAATGTATTTTTGTTGTTGTTTTTTTTGTCAGTTGTGGGGCCTGAACTCTGGGCCTGGGCGCTGTCCCTCAGTTCTTCAGCTCAAGGCGAGCGCTCTATCACTTGAACCACAGCTTTATTTCCGGCTTTTCTGCTATTATGTGGTGCTGAGGAATCGAACCCAGGGCCTCATGCATGCAAGGCAAGTGCTCTACCACTGAGCCACCTGCCCAGCCCTTGTGAATGTATTTTTTATCTCAATCATTTTTTCACACACTTGTAATGTGTAGTAGAAATAACTATACACAATGATTTTTCATTTCTACAAATAAAATTTGAGAAATGGGCCTTGCAAATGGCCAGCTCCTATTGGTTGGTCAAGACATAGCACATGTATCTTGCTGCTATGCTAATATTCCTAATTATTTTTGTTATGGTATTTTAGCTTACTGAGATCTCATTTCCAAGGTCCTAAAGAATTAGAGAGGGGGAAAATAACATTGAATAATCGATGATTTGAAATCCACATAATTGTTTAACACCAAACTCATCTAAAATGTTGAGTCAGAGGGAGAAAGAATAATAGCTGTGCCAACAGCACATTTTTACTAATCTTTGTGTGTGTGTGTGTGTGTGTGTGTGTGTGTGTTTGCCAGTCCTGGGGCTTGAACTCAGGACCTGGGAGCTGTCCCTGAGCTTCTTCAGCTCAAGGCTAGCGCTCCACCACTTGAGCCACAGCGCCACTTCCAGCTTTTTCTGTGTGTGTGGTGCTGAGGAATCGAACCCAGGGCTTCATGCATGCTAGGCGAGACCTCTACCACTGAGCCTCCTGCCCAGCCCTCTTAACCAATCTTTAGGAGATGAGACTGAAGGCATCTGTTTTGTCATGCTAATGGTGCCTTTGGAGTCTATTATTATTATTATTAGTGCCCGTACTGGAGCTTGAACTCAGGGCCTCCTGATCTCATTTGGCTTTTCCACCCAAGGCTTTTGCTCTACCACTTGAGCCACAACCCCCCCCTGCTTATGACATTTTGCTGGTTCATTGGAGATCAGAGTCTCACAGACTTTCCTGCCTGAGCTGGCTTTGAACTGTGATCCTCAGATCTCAGCCTCTTGAGTAGCTGGGATCACAGATGGGAGCCACCAATGCCCAGTGGTTTATGGTACACTTTTAATGGGTATACTTTCTGGAATTTTCCTTGGTGCATGCTGGGAAAAAAAAAACCCATACCTAGGCACCTCTCTCTATAGATTGAGAGGCCACTGATTTGCCTAGCTAATTTAGAGACTCTACCCACCCACGATCACGCTCCCTAGAGGAAATCAGACAGGAAGATGAATCAGAAGCCATAAAGCCAATGCCCATTTCTTTACCAAGACAGTTTCTGATGAATGTGGCAAGGAGCACCATTTTCCTTCTGGGAGGGAGATCGCGCTACCCACTCCCCGTCCTGGGGTCCTCACACTTACCTCTGGATTGACTGGATTCAAAGGGCCCACTGCTGACTCATTGCTGTGACTCCTTCTGGTAAGCCGGGGTGGCAATCATGGTTGGAGCTGGAGAAGGGGCGCTGGCATAGTTTCAGTTTGATTTTGCTGTGGAATTGCGTTCACCCTTTTAGTTTCTGGACGCCATCAGTAACACGTCCTTGCGTGGTGTCGGTGTTCGGGGCAGAAGACTTTACAGCAACTGTAGTTCCTGAGAAGTGGTTCTGTGTGTAGTGTTTCTTGGGCTTGGCACGTAGCATCCAGTTTGAAGCTGCTGAGTGTGTTGTGAAGTGCAAACGGCGATCCTACCCATTTTCCTCTGAAAAAATGGAGGCGAGGCTGGACGCTGGTAGCTCAGGCCTATCATCCTAGCGACTCAGGAGGCTGAGATCTGAGGATCATGGTTTGAAGCCAGTCAGCAAAGGAAAGTCTCTGAGACTCTTAGCTCCAATGAACCAGCCAAAGCTAGAAGTGGAACAGTGGCTCAAGTGGTAGAGCGCTAGCCTTGAGCACAAAAGCTCAGGGACAGCGCCCAGGCCCTGAGTTCAAGCCCCAGGAGCAGCATACCAAAAAAGAGGAAAAGACAAAATTGAAGGCAGGAGACATTGAGTAATGTTATTAGCTTAGCCATCAGTGAGCTAGGATTTGAATTGGCATGTTAGACTAGATATGCATCATGATTTTACTAGGAAGATTTATGAATGCTCTTGAGTACGTCATTTGAAAGAGCAAACACTGGGACCAGCATTTGGTAGAAAAATAAATCTAAGCTGGGCACTGAAGGCTCCCGCCTGTCATCCTAGCTACTCAGGAGGCTGAGATCTGTAGGTAGTGGTTCAAAGCTTCCCAGAACAAAAACAAAAACAAAAATGTCCCGGTGAGACTCATCTCCCAGGAACCACTCAAAAACTAGAAGTGGCGCTGTGGCTCAACGTGGTAGAGCGCTAGCCCTGAGCAAAAGCGCTCAGACACAGTGCCCAGGCCCCGAGTTCAAGTCCCCCAACCGCCCAGAATAGAAAAAAAAAAAAGCAAAGCGAAGTGAATCTGGTTTTTCTGCATCCTAATACAAGGGAGTTACGATATTTCTCAAGTTCTCTTGTGACCCGTGACTAATCTTTCTTGAGACCATCAGCCCTGGGAAATCTAGGTCCACAGAAGAAGAAAGGAACAGAGCAGCAAATGTGACAAAAATTGGACTAAGATCTAGCTTTCAATATCGCCATGGAAATCAAGCAAGCTTGATGTGTTCTATGTGTCGTGCACCTTGCTGCTTTCGCCACCATCAAAGAGACTGACCTCTATGAATATGCATTGAGCACTGGATACCCTAATTTAGCCTCTGGAAGAGTCGTTTTTTCATGTGGGTTGTGAGAAATATGCAAATAGCCCTGAGGAGTGAAAGGTGGCGGGCGAGAATGGATGGCCCTATTAGTGATCAGACCACTTGTGGGATTCGTGGTCATGTCATCTAGCTTGCATTGTGCTTTGCCAAACTCTCTCTGGTCAAGCGGGAGGATCTCAGGGTAAGAGAAAAAAGCAACTAAGTCGTCTATGCCAGGAACAGTTGGCTCTGCATTACAGTCGTTACTACCTTCTGAACTCTGACTATGTCAGATAATACACAGAGAGAGAAAGAAAGAGAGAGGGAGGGAGGGAGAAAGAGTGAATCTAGGAGGCAACTAGGTCAGAGCATTTGTTTAAACTAATAATAGAAGAAGGTTTTTCAGTTCCACTGCGTTTTTCCCATCCATTTGCCTTGCTAATTTATAAACTCTTCCTTACTTCCATTTACTTGCCCCGTGCTACAATCCTCTTGTAAAAAGAAAAAAAGAAATGGTTGGATTTGTTATAACTTGAGCAGCTTTGCCTAGTTTACACAGAAGCCTCCATTGTTAACAATTAAGGATGACTTAAGGTTAGGCCGGCACCCATAGCGCCTGCCTGTCATCCCAGCTACTCAGGAGGCTGAGAGCTGAGGATCATGGTTCAAAGCCATCCAGAGTAGGAAAGTCCATGAGACTTTTATCTCCAAGTGACCACCAAAAAAGCTAGAAGTGGAGCTGTGGCTCAAGTGGTAGAGCATTAAACCTTGGACAAAAGCTTAGGGGCAGCGTCCAGGCCCTGAGTTCAAGTTCCAGGACTGGTTTACACCCCCCCACACACACACCCAAAAAGTGAATAAGTCATAGTGAAAATGCATTCTACAGCAAGCCCCAACAGAATCTTCTGGGAAATTTCGTAACATTATGAAATTTGGTCTTTATAAATTGTTGGTGTTCTTTTGTGCTTTTCTTTTCTTTTTTTTGCCTAAAATATGTGCACTTGTTCTATTTATATAAGGGAATACTGACATCCTGTGTATAACTAGACTAATTGGCTCTGTAATGAATGTATTTGGAGAGGGTGTTAACACAGAAATAAAATAGAGTTGAGTGCTGGCTCTGGCGAGTGGTTCACGCCTGTAATCCCTGCTTCTCAGGAAGAAGGCTGAGATCAGAGGATTATGGTTCAAGGCCTGGCTGGGCAGACACATCTGGAAGCCTCTTATCTCCAATTAAAACTAGCAAAAAACAAAAAAAGGCAGACCTGGACATGTGAGAACTCCAGTAGGAGAGTGAGGTCCTGAGTTCAAGTCCCAGGACTGGCATAAAAGAGGAGGAAAAAGAAAAGAAAGAAGAAAATTCAGCATGGGAGACAAAGGCAGGATTTCTGGGGGCAGCATGAATTCTAGCATGTTCTTCTGGCTGAGACTGGGATGCGCCTACAGCGAGCTGGGTTGTAATTTCCAGAGCTGACGGGAAGGGTGACGTATAGACAATGGAACCTGTGCATCAGGGAAACAATGCTTGGCTGTTTTATTTCCTTCTTTCAACCTGTCAACCTGTCAAGGTAGTTAACGGCCACCAAGAGAGAAAGAGAGAGAGAGGGAGGAGGAGGAGGAGGAGCAGAGCCAGAAAGGTACCCCGGGAAGAAAAGAGAAAAGAAAGGTGGAAAGGCATTTGCACGAGTCTGAGACATGATCGTGGTCAGTCAGGCGCAGATAACTTGCTGTGCTCATCTCTCCACTGAAGCTGCGTGGGGAAGGGCCTTGCGATAGTTCCAGCACGAGCCTGATCCTGGTCTGTGTCCGTGATCTTCACTTAATTCAGCTCTCCCTCCGATTCTTCTCGTTTGAAGTCTTGATGACCGATACTCAGGGAAGTATTTCCTGTGCCGTCGGTCGAATTTAAGCTAGCTCAGTTTTCCAAGGGTAGCATCTTGTTGGTTTGATTTCGAAAAGGCAGCGTGCATTGGTGTGGTTGGCACAAAATGATCTTTTCAGGTCATTTTTAGCCAGCAAAGAACAGATGCAAACTGATTTTGACCCATTATATATTTATTATATTACATATATTATATATGTACAGTAATACATTCGCTGTCTCTCTGTCTCTGTCTGTCTCTCACACACATGCAACATGAAATGTTTAAACGTGATGTCTTACTTTTAGGCGTACGAAATTATTTTATATTTTTAGAAAAAACCTCTTAGTGCAGCCAAGGGAACCTTATTTTTCAAAGAGGAAGGATTCATATTGGATCTCTTCGTACTAGAAATGACTTATATTTTCACATAAACAGAAAAGCTTCTTACTGTTCTCTTCGTTGTCAGACTTTGAATTGGAAAATCTCTAAATTCACACTGGTTGATGAATGCTTTTCATCATGGTGACTTTGTTTTTGTTTTGAAAGTAGTTAATTAAGAAGTTTTTCTTTTCTTTTCCTTTCCTTTCCCTTCCTTCCTTCCTTCCTTCCTTCCTTCCTTCCTTCCTTCCTTCCTTCCTTCCTTCCCTTCTCCCTCCCTCTTTTCCTCCCTCTCTCTCTCTCTTTCCCTTTCTTTCTTTCTTTCTTTCTCCCTCCTTCCTTCCTTCCTTTCTTTCTTCCTTCCTTCCTTCCCTTCTCCCTCCCTCTTTCCCTCCCTCTCTCTCTCTCTTTCCCTTTCTTTCTTTCTTTCTCTCTCTCTCTCCTTCCTTCCTTCCTTCCTTCCTTCCTTCCTTCCTTCCTTCCTTCCTTCCTTCCTTCCTTCCTTCCTTCCTTCCTTCCTTCCTTCCTTCCTTTCTTTCTTTCTTTCTTTCTTTCTTTCTTTCTTTCTTTCTTTCTTTCTTTCTTTCGTGTGTGCAGGTCTGGGGCTTGAATCCAGGGCCTGGGCACTGTCCCCAAGCTTCTTCATGCTCAAGACTAGCTCTCTACCACTTGAACCACAGCTTCACTTCTGGCTTTTTCTGAGTAGTTTACTGAAGATAAGAGTCTCATGGACTTTCCCACCCAGGCTAGCTTCAAACTGTGATCCTCAAATGTCAGCCGCCTGAGTAGCTAGGACTACCAATGCCTGGCTGAAGGCTTTTATTTTCTAAATATCAATTCGAAGTCTTATTACAATGATTTAAGACACAGAAGATCCCGGCTTAACCAACTTATCAAATATTAAAAAGTACAGACCACCTGTGTATCTGAAGAGATAGGAGCCCTGTTTTTGTGTGTGTGTGTGTGTGTGTGTGTGTGTGTGTGTCTGTGTCTGTGTGTGTGTGTCTGTCTGTGTATGTCTGTGTGTGTGTGTGTGTGTGTCTGTGTATGTCTGTGTGTGTGTGTGTCTGTGTGAGTGTCTCTGTGTGTGTCTGTGTAAGAAATACCCCACAGCACTTGTCCTAACATTCAGGTCATACGGTATCAGGCAGTGGCCAGGCTAAGAAGCAAGCTATCTTCATCTTGGAAGAAATCTGTGACAATTATCAAGAACTCTGACTACTTTCTACTCTCCCAAGACTGGGAGAGCAAAATTTTAATTTCTATATAACGGATATTTTTCCACCCCCTGGAAACCTGTGACTTCATAATGCAAATAAGGATTAAAAAGTTTAACCTGATTTTGCACCACCAGCGGCTCACGTTTGTCATCCTAACTACTCAGGATGCTGACATCTAGAAGATCACAGTTCAAAGCCAAT
>NW_024871436.1:22500-57500 GCF_019054845.1 Dipodomys spectabilis
TTACACATAATCCTGTGCCCCATAATGATAGTTCAGTCAGTAATGGAGGGACTGTGTATCTGATCAGGGTCCACACGGCTGTAATCAAGCTGAAGAATTCCTGTCACTTAATATAATCCTAAGTGCTATGAACTCACAATGCAAGCCATCACTCACGTTTGTGAGCTGGTGGGATTCTCGTACTGCCCACTCACAGTATATAATTCCTGAACATGAAATGGGCTATGCCACTGCTTTATGTATTTATTTACAATGCCACACTTCTTACTTATTGTTCTCAAGTGGATTTCTCCTGTAAGAACGAGAGGGCTGAGGGCACAGGTGGCTCACACCTGTAATCCCCGTTCCTCGGGAGGCTGAGCTCTGGAGGATTGCTGTTCTGAGCCAGCCCAGGCAGGATACGTCTGTAAGATTACGATTTCCAGTTAATTAGGAAAACAGAAACGAAAGTAGCACCGGGGCTCAAGTTGTAGAGCACCAGCCTCCAGTGCAAAGGCCCAGGGTTCCGCGCTCAAGCCTGAGCAGCAGCACAAAAATTAGAAAGGAAAGAAGAGGGGGGGGGGGAGGGAGGAGTGATGGGAAAATCAATCAAAAATGGACTCATTTTCTTGATTCTCTCATCTGTTGTAGGACATATGGGCTGTTTTTATCACTTGGCAATAGTACATCATTGAACATGGGTGTGCAATTCTCTACTCTAGCCTGGCTTGTAAGATTCTAATATCACTGGGCTGTAGGGTCGTTCGACATGTAGATTTCTTGAGGAATTTCTAAACTGCCTTGCAGAATGGTTGTTTACATTCCTACCAATAGTATGATTTCTTCCTTCCTTCCTTCCTTCCTTCCTTCCTTCCTTCCTTCCTTCCTTCCTTCCTTCCTTCCTTCCTTCCTTTCTTTCTTTCTTTCTTTCTTTCTTTCTTTCTTTCTTTCTTTCTTTCTTTCTTTCTTTCTTTCTTTCTTCTTCTCTCTCTTTTTCTCTCTCTCCCTCCCTCCCTCCCTTTCTTCCTTCAATCCTTTTTTCCTTCCTTTTTTGTAGTCCTGGGCTTGAACTCAGACCTTGAGTAGTATCCCTGAGATTTTTTTTTTAACTTAAGGCTAGCACTCTGTCACTTGAGCCACAGCTCCATTTCTGGCTTTTTGGTGGTTCATGGAGATGAAAACCTCATGATTCTTCCTGCCTGTTGTGTTTACTTTAAATTATGATCCTTAGAGCTCAGCTTCTTGAGTAGCTACGATTATAGGTATGAGCCACTGGTGCCTGACTAATGGGTAGATATGGCTATGTAGATATAGATCCATAGAAAGACAGATATTGATATACATATTGATCTATATTGATCGAATAAGGACTTTTATATTATATTATTCTTATAAAACTGTGGAGGATTTTTTTCTATGTAGTTGAGCCTGAAATACAAAAGCACACAAAATCTCTATTTGGTGGCCCAAATGGATATAAACACAGAATCTATTCAATTTATATCATACATCAGTGATCTTGTTGAGTTTTCTCCCCATATTCTAGTTGCTTGGGTAGAGACAGAGACTTTCTATGAATTAACTAAGAAAGAAAGAAAGAAAGAAAGAAAGAAAGAAAGAAAGAAAGAAAGAAAGAAAAAAAGAAAGAAAGGGCAGGATGGAGGGAGGGAAAGGGAGGGAAAAATGGAAGGAGAGAGGGAAGGAAGGAAGGAAGGGGGAAGGAAGGAAGGAAGGAAGGAAGAAAAAAAGAAGAGAAATTCATTTAGATAATTCTGTTTCCCTGGCTTAACTTAAGGTAACTTTATTAGTGAGGTCTGAACTGGGAGGTGTGCTTCTGATAAACTCTCATTTTTGAGGTTCTCATCAAAGTCTTTGCTTTTTAGGGAGACCTTTAAGCAGCATCAGCTGCTGTCTCTAAAGAGGAGGGTGTGAAAAACAAAACAAAACAAAAAAAGGGTGTTGGACTCAACTGCCCTTAAGAGCAAGCCCATTGATTCCCAATGAAGTCATCAGACTGCGCTCTGATCACTGGGCCCAATGCTCTGTTGTCAACATCAGATGAGCCCACGGAATGTTCCATGGTTCACACAGGGTGCAGAAAATCGTTTATCAGCTTAGCCCCCCATATATTCAAAGGCAGCACATACTCCTATTTGTGGGAAAAGTGGTCCATGAAAAATTCTGCACGTAGATCCACCTGTATTTTCTCCCTATTGGATTGTGTGTGTGTGTGTGTATGTGTGTGTGTGCACGTGTGTGTGTGCGTGTGTGTGCTGGTCCTGGGGCTTGAACTCAGGGCCTGGGTGCTAACCCCAAGCATTTTTGCTCAAGGTTATCACTCTACCACTTGAGTAGTAGAGAGGCGTTTTTCTATGCCTTCAAAGACTACACTAGGTAGACATTCAATGCCTGAAAGCTCTACCCACCAGGAACAATTTTCTTTTCTTTCTCTTGTCAAACTGATTACTCGGTTTTAAAAAGCTTAATATATATATATAAAGAAAGCCAGTCACCGGTGGCTTGTGACTACCATCCCAGCTACTCAGGAAGTTGAAATCTGAGGATCACAGTTCGAAACCAGCCTGGGCAGGAAAGTCTGTGAGACTTATCTCCAATAAACTACTCAGATAAAGCCAGAAGTGGTGCTGTGGCTCAAGTGGTAGAGTACAAAGAGGTTCAGGGACAACGTCAGGCCCTGAGTTCAAATCCCAGGACTGGCAAAAATACAAAAGAGGGGGAAGGAAGGAAGGAAGGAAGGAAGGAAACCTGATGTAATATAACACAAACTAAAACGAGGCAATGTGAGAAACACATTTTTGAAAATTCACATACAGAGATACAAAGATAATCATTGTCATGATGGTGTTAATCATACACCAGGGAATTAAGAACTAGAAATAGTGTGTAATTAAGGACTTTACAGGAAATCAGATGAGCCTTATACACACACTCAGGTGCTGAAACTCAAGCATCCGAAAGAAGCTGCTAATATTTTCCCAGGAGACATTTCTCTCTCCGAAATTTTTTTTTCTCTCCAAAAATAGCAAGAAGGTGATTACTGCTTGGGTTCTTGTTCGACTTTGATCAGATAATAGTCTATTTTCCACCTCAATCATGAACCACAAAAGAGACATCTTGTATGTCTGTGTGTGTGCTTTTGTAGATGGTAGGGCTTGAACTCAGGGCCTGGGTGCAGTCCTTGAGCATTTGTGCTCAAGATTTGGCACTCTACCACTTCAGCCAGAGCTCCATTTCTGGTTTTCTGGTGATTCATGGGAGATAAGAGTCTCACAGACTTTCCTGCCCAGGCTGGCTTCGAACTAAAATCTGTATGTCAGTATCTATCTATATCTATCTGCCTATCTATCTTACATTTTTGGGGGGATCCATCCATTGTTTATATAATGTGTAGACTGTCTTCCTAGCTTCTATTGTAAATACTGCTGTAAGGAACATGGGTGCGCAAGTGTCTTTGTTATATCCTGATTTTAATGTGGTAGGGTTGGGTCATAGGGTAGTTCATGGTTTGTTTCTGTGTTGTTTTGGTTTTTGAGGGACTGACTTCCACAGTGGTTGTAATAGTTTAGATTCCCACCAGCAGTGTTGAAGGGTTCTTTGACCTCTGTGTCCCTCCAGCACCAGAACTTTCCATGTATTCATGGACCATTTTCCCTTCTTTCAAAAATTGTCTGTTCCATTCATGTTCCCGTGCATTAATTGCTGATTTCGGGGTGTTTGGTTTTGTTGTTGTTTTGATACATGCTTCTTGGATATTCTGGCTACGATTCTTTTGTCAGACGTACTGCTAGTGAAGATTTTCTTCCGTTTTATAGGTTATCTCATCTGTCTACTGAGATTTTTTTTCCTTTGCTGAGCAGAAACACTTTTCACTTTGCTATAATCCCACTGCCTAATCTTTGTTCTTTTTTCACAGAGGTTTTGGAACTCTATTCAGGAAGTGATATATTCCAGCATTTTCTTGACTCTACTGTATAGTAGCTGGAAAGTTTCAGGTCTTATATGATGACCTTGGATCCATTTTGGATTGATATAAGTACAGAAGGAGAGAAGTTATGAAGCATGCATGAATTGTATCCATAAACAAGGAAACTTAATTTTTTACATACATTGCTGTAACCGATGTTTTCTTTACTTGGCAACAACTTCTTTTTATTAACCTTTTCTATTTTTATACCCGTTTCTGTTTCTTTTTTCTTCTTGTTCTTTTTTTAAAATTGGGTTATATTTTCTTTTTGGGAAGACTTCATGGGTGATTTAGGAGTTATATATCTTATTTGTAGTTCTATTAGCAGTGCCTTTTATGTTTTTAAATATGTACATCAAGCTGCCATTTCCTTCCTTCCTTCCTTCCTTCCTTCCTTCCTTCCTTCCTTCCTTCCTTCTTTCTTTCTTTCTTTCTTTCTTTCTTTCTTTCTTTCTTTCTTTCTTTCTTTCTTTCTTTCTTTCTTTCTTTCTTTCTTTCTTTCTTTTGTCAGTCGTGGGTCTTGAACTCAGGGTCTGGGTGCTGTCCCTCAGCTCTTCAGCTCAAGGCGAGCGCTCTACCACTTGAGCCACAGCACCACTTCTGGTTTTCTAGTGGTTTATTGGAGACAAGAGTCTCACAAACTTTCCTGCCCCAGCTGGCTCTGAAGTGTGATCTTCACATCTCAGCCTCCTGAGTAGCTAGGATGACAGGCGTGAGCCACTGGCACCTGGTCCAAACTATCATTTTCTCTCAGGACAAAATAAATAAATAAATAAATAAAACACCAATAATTTTATATTTGTAAGATAAATGTTTCTGTATTCCCATGATGTAATTCTAAACCATTGCCAACATAGAACCAACTGCCACAATGATTGTTAATATCTTCACTAGGAACATCTTAACCTACTGGAATTGGAGACTGAGATGGATGATCCCCTTTTTTAATGTCTTAATTGTCTTTCAGTAGTTAGCCAATGGGGTTTTAGCTCAGCAGGTCAATGCATAAGGACAATGTCTCCTGATCTGTGCCACGCCTTCCATTCTTAGCCCTCATCTGCCCAATCCCACCTCTCCCCTCAAGTTACCTGACTCCATTTTCACATTTATACATTGAATAGTATGATTGCATTCACTTGCTTTCTCTCTCCAACTAAGGTAGCTCTATTACAGTATACATCATGGTATCATTTTAGTATATAACCTAAAAACTCAGTGATCGTCAGGTTTAATTCCTAGAGAATGAAGGTATCCTTACCTATTCAAGGCATACTTTAGTCCTGGACACTTTGGGAAATAACCGTGTAACAATAGAAAATGTATTGGATGGTTATAAAACATGTTTCTGTAGTCTAGCAGTGCCCAAATAGTATACAGTGTAAAGAGACATCCTAAATAAGAAATTCAGCTTGAAATCTTGGTTTAACTTTGTATACCTCGTGAGGAATAGCTTCAGGAGCCAACAGATGTATGAAAGCCACAATGGAAATATAGGTAAATAGATTTTAGGCAAAATATAATAGTAATAGTAAATAATAAATGATAGTATTAATAAAATCATTACTATTATTACATATATTACAATATAATAGAAATAATAACAACATAGCTATCATTACGACTAATAGTGATCATGATAATTTTTCTTCTTTCATACTTTTGAAAGCATAGCTGGGCACCAACGGCTCACTCCTGTAATCCTGTCTACTCAGGATGCTGAGATCTGAAGGTCACAGATCCAAGTTAACCCAGACAGGAAAGTCCATGAGACTCTGATCTCCAATGAATCACCAGGAATCCGGAAGTGGCTCAAAGTGGTAGAGCTCTAGCCTTGAGCACAAAGAGCTCAAGGACAGCACCCAGGCCATGAGTTCAAGCCTCATGACTGAAAACAAAAATTATTGGAATTGAGCTTTGTTGAAACCCTAACAAGGGTTAAATGATTTTCACACTAACCATTTTGGGGCCTCTCTGATGAGCAGAATCACCACTGAGGGATGAGCTTTGGAGGGAGAGAAATATCAAACTACGCTTTTGCTCTCTGCAGATAATAAAAATTACCCACTTTCTCACAGATGTCAGAACTGGCAGATTTCCATAGAAAATTTGGGCTGAATGTCAACTACCCAAATTATCTTAGTGTCTGCTGAAGTGTATGCTTGGCGCAGCATGCAGCAGGAAAATAGGAAATGGGTTGGAAAACATTAATAATATCTGAATACAACTCCTTAAGTGTGATTGTTTCAAAGATGAAACGAAGCATAGATGATCCTTCCAACTGTCCCAGGTGGGCACATTGTTAAGATGTCAAATATAGATGTTGAGAGGAGGGCTTATTGTGGAAACAAGATTTGCTAACACGGGTAGATCTTTGCCTTTTGGTTGTGGTGGTTGGTTGTGGAGCTTGAACTCAGGGCCTGGGCGCTGTCCCTGAGCTCTTTTGCTCAAGGCTGGCGCTCTACCACTTTGAGCCACAGCTCCACTTCCAGTTTTCTGGTGGTTCTTTAGAGATAAGAGTCTCACGGATTTTCCTGCCTGGGCTGGCTTTGAACCTCCATCCTCAGACCTTAGCCTCCTGAGTAGCTGGGATTATGAGCCATGGGTGCCTGGCTAGAGCTCTAGTTTTGATACAGACATCTTTCTGGCTCTTGGTTCCCTCTTCTGGACATTTGTGTTATCTTTGTGGTTCGTGTTGGTATATCATTTTCCCTCTCTCTGGTGTTGTTTTTGTTTTTTCAGTATTGTTTTTTTATTAAGTAGTTGCACAAAAGCGTTTCAATTTCAGAAGTCAGATTATGGTGATTATACATTTGGATTTTGCTAATGAGGTTAGTATTGTGTGAACTCAAAACCAGACCAGACTAGTTTGTGGTTGGTCTTAGTATACCTTTGATCTATGCTAATGAGAATAATAACTGTGATTAACTGGATACTGGACCAGTCTAGATAGTTTCCTAGAATAAGAAATAAAATCAAGTACCTTTGCTTAAGGAAGAAATTAAAACTATATTATAGTAAGAGAAAAATAAAGAGTTCAGGGCAGTTGCGCAGTATTGATGGGCGAATGAAATCATCACATAACTAAAAAAATCCTATGCTCGAATCTGTTGTGACTCATTGGAAATACTTATTTTTGAGATTGGAAGACATTGCCTTGTTTTAAATTTATCAGGCATGTAATTATGTGTTACTAATTGTTATTAGTTATTAATGATTATTAGACATTATAAAACATCCCAGCACTATTATCCTTATTTTCCTCCTTCTCTTTCTCCCTTACCTCCATTTCCCCTCATTCTCTTTTTTTTTTTTCTTTCATGCCAGTGATAAGAGCTCATGCTAAGTCTATGTTCTGTCTCTGCAGCACTTGCTACTTGCACCTGTAATTTCTGTCTTTGGGCAGTAACATAGCCTTTTAATTTTCAGCTCAACAGAAGCTCGTTTTTATCCTGTCCATAAATTTTGTGTTGATAGCAATGTTCACTATTTTTCCTCTAAATAAATAAATAATCAGACCCCTCATATACAAAGTTCAGGGAAGTCCTTTGTACAGAATAATTTATGGCATTAATTTAATAACTGAGGCACGTTGGCCTGTTAGTTGAATATTTTTCCTCTAATCATTTTGTAATCTTTATCCAAAAAAAAAAAAATTAGGTTATGTTGTCTTGGAGAAACTCGGTTAAAGGAAATGATGTGAGCTCACCTGTGTAATTGTTTTCATTGTAAAAATACTGTACAGAGGGGTTGCAGTTACGTGAGTAAGGTACTGAGTCCATTTCCTATCGAACATTGTTACCTCCTCCTTTGGTTTTTCCTACCATCCCTTCCTTCCCCACAACCCCACCTCCTCCCTCCACCCCAATTGTAACGTTCCCTGTACATTGTCTTGTGCATCTCATTGTGACGATGGGTCAACCTGAATCCTTA
The DNA here is from genome assembly GCF_019054845.1 of Dipodomys spectabilis. Classification (NCBI taxonomy): domain Eukaryota; kingdom Metazoa; phylum Chordata; class Mammalia; order Rodentia; family Heteromyidae; genus Dipodomys; species Dipodomys spectabilis. Next base: position 30,395 of record NW_024871436.1, read on the forward strand.
TTTCAGCATTGTATTGTTTCCCTTCCTCTCCCCAAATTAGAAAAATGTAGATACAAGATGCAGGGCACTGAAATCACATAGAGTGACAACAGGGGTTTTACCATGGGGGAAGAACATACACAAGAAACAAAAAAATCACATGGTACATTATAAATATGTTAAAAACAATAGCCAGAAAGAAAAAAACACTTGTGTCCCTGTCTTGGGGTTCATTTTGCTTAGCATCATCTTATCTGGTCATATGTACTTAGCTTTTGACCTTTTCTGCTTGTCCTAGACATATGCTAGTTATTTCAAATAAGGGAAACCATGGGACCTAAGTTTCTTTGGGCCTGGCTTACTTCACTTAATATAATTTTTTTCCAAGTCTTTCCATTTCCTAACAAATGGGGCAATGTCATTCTTTCTGATGGAGGCATAGAATTCCATTGTGTATATATACCACATTTTCTTGATCCATTCATCTACTGAGGGGCATCTGGGTTGGTTCAATATCCTAGCTATGGTACATAATGCTGCAATGAACATAGTTGTGCTGGTGGCTTTAGTATGGCTTTGCTGTGTAATTTTTTTTATTGTTTTCTCCATCTGAAATATAAACTCTTTCACCTCCAACAACACAATATAAATTTTAAAGAACATAATTCTTATCATCTCCGGCATAAGTGCTTCTAAGAACCATGAACCATCCCTGGCAGGTGAACTTCATACGTATGAGTTAGCAGTTCAGGAGCGATTTGCATGTTTCCGATGTATTTCAAATTAAAATGGGGAGTACGCCAAACTTGATGCCATTAGCAGTGGTACTTTCCTTTTCCTTAGCAATGTTTGAATATGGCGGTGTGTTTCTATTTGGGATATCACCTCCCATATTTTAATATTCACATAGTGGAACAGAAAAATAGTAATGTAAGTTTATTATGGAAGCTGGGTGCTGGTAGCTCACACCTGCAATCTTAGCAACTCAGGATGATGAGATCTGAGGACCCTGGTCCTCTTGGACAGGAAAGGCCACGAGACTCTGATCTCTAACAAACTACTCAAAGCAGCCGGAAGTGGTGCTGTGGCTCAAGTGGTAGAGCATTAGCCTTGAGCACAAAGAGGCTCAGGGACAGCGCCCAGGCCCTGAGTTCAAGTCCCAGGACCAGCAATAAATAAATAAATAAATAAATGAAAAGAAATGTATTATGGAATACGTACTGCATCATTTACATTGACTTTGACCTTAACATAACAGCACTTTAACAAAAGAAAATTGTCTAGCACTAGTGTGTATGTGTTAGAAAATTAATACACTTTGCATCTGAAACTTTAAATGACGATCAACTTCCCATTACGTATCTTTTTTCTATTCTCTCCTTCTTCTTTTTGTATTTTTTTAATTATGTGCCCGTCCCGGGGCTTGAACTCAGCCCCTGGGCGCTGTCCCTCAGCTCTTCAGCTCAAGGCTAGCGTTCTACCACCTGAGCCACAGCTCCACTTCCAGCTTTTTGGTGGTGCGTTGCAGATCAAAATCTCACAAACTTTCCTACCCCAGATGGCTTTGGACCTTGATCCTCAGATTTCAGCATTCTGAGTTAGTCAGGATTTGCTGGTGTGAGCCACCAGTTCCCAGCACCACTACTTATTTTTACCTGCTCATTTTTCTTTCTGCCAACCTGTCTAAAGTGATTTGAGAATAAATGAAATAATTTATTTGTATTTATTTGGAAAAATATGTCCTATTCAGACAAATATATTTACATGATAAAGTAATACATGGTCTTATGGCAATGTGCATCTGAATCACTGGGGTTCTTTTGATCTGATTTAAATCAGATTCTGAATTTGAGACCATTCTTTAGCTAATGATTGGCTCTCAGAGTTCCAGAATCTGGTGTAGGTCTGTGAGTCTGTATTTCTAGCAAATTCCCACTTGGTACAGATACTTTGGATCTGAGGACAACACTTTGCCTTATAGAATTGAATAAAGTTAACAGAAAGAAAAAAAAAAAGCCAGGTGCCCGTGGCTCACACCTGTCATCCTAGCTACTCAGGAGGCAGAGGTCTGAGGATCAAAGTTCAAAGCCAGCCTGGGTAGGAAAGTTCATGAGACTTTTATCTCCAATGAACCACCAGAAATCCAGAAGTGGATCTATGGCTCAAAGTGGTAGAGCACCAGCCTTGAGCTAAATAGCTCATGAACAGTGCCCAAGCCAGGAGTTCAAGTCCCACCATGGACCAAAAGAAAAAAATTCTGTGTAACACAGTAGTAACAAATGGTTTATACTTGAATAGGGGGAAGGGCTTGCTCTTGAATTTGTTTGAATATGTGGAGGGAATAATGATTTAAAATGTCAAAGAAAAAGAATGGTAGAAATCACATTTAGAGGTGGCGACAGAACCTAGCCTTACACACCTTACACACTCCCAACCCAACCTTTTGAGATTAGGTCAGTTTCTTCTTCAAGTTAACTCCAAAGTGCAAAATTTCATTAGCAGAGACTTCTTGTTTGCAGGTAGGTTTGTTTCTGTTAAAAAAAAATTCTTTTTTGCCACTTGGAAGTTGTGATCAAAGGTATAACACAGAGAAAAATGTGAGACATAATCCCCGTAATAAACAGCAGCTCACTCAGAGAGAAACAACAAGTTTCCCATATTTTACAGGAGAGAAAAATTCAGATCCAACTTGGAGAAGAATCCAGGGAAAGTCAGGAGCAGGTGCTCAGGTCTGCAATCCTAACCACTCCCCAAAAAGTGGAAGTAGAGGTGTAACCCCAATGCTAGAACCCCAGCCTTAAATGACAAATAGGATCACAAGGACCAGAATTCAAGCACCAGTACCAGCACAAATAATAATAATAATAGTATTATTATTAATAATAATGAGTAGTGTATAGTCATAAGACATTTGCCTATACACTCTCTCTCACACAATGTTTGATTTCCATCATGTGTTGTTTATCATGAAGCCCCTCAGTTCAGTGTCCCTTGCTCACAGTCTAGATTTCATGACCATCTTTTGTTCCTGTGTCCCCATCGAGAGGAAAGATCATCTTTTTTAAGCTCTCAACTCTGACAAGAAGCATAGAACCTTCCACTGGACTGTACTTGGCTGGTAAGAGCGCACAGCCAACCGCCAACACCAAAAGTCCATGTATGGGATCTTCAACTGCACTGCTATCTCCAGGTGTTTTTTTTTCAATCGGTTGTGTCGTCTTCTCAATGAGATTCCTAAAATCCTCTAATGGAGAGTTTTCAATCCAATGGGTGGAGTCGCTGAACTGAGGAACGCAGCCATGGGTTTGATCTCACCACCGTCTAGTTGACAGATGGGAGGGAAGGAGACAGGAACTCTGTACTTCCGATGTATTGCTGGGAAGAGAAGTTGCACACTCGGAATGTGGCAAGAGACAAGTTGTTCCTCCAGGATCGATAGACTGCTGAGGAGGGGAAAATAAAAGCACTGTGCCGTTCCAAGATTTAAAAAGAAAGAAAGAAAGAAGACAGTGTTAACCCATTTTCGGCATAATAGAATCACAGGTGCACCTGGGAAGAGAGTATGAGTTCCTTAGGGACAATTTCGGAAGCTCCTTGGTATTTATTCCTAGCGTATAAGTTTTCCCCCCTAATAGTTTTTGGTATCTATGTGTGTGGTTGTGTGGTTGTGTGAGTGTGTGTGTGTGTCTCTCTGAATTGGTCCAGGTACTTGAACTTAGGGCCTGGACGCTGTCCCGGAGCTAGTTTGCTCAAGGCTAGTGCTCCACTACTTGAACCAAAGCTCCACTTCTGCCTTTTTGCTTCTTAATTATAGATAAAAATCTCATGGTCTTTCCTACCCTAGCTGGTCTCAAATGGCGATCCTCAGATCTCAGCCTCCTGAGTTGCTAGGATAATAGGCATGAGACACTGATTCCTGGCTTTGTGTTTGTTTTGTCGGTTGTGGGGTTTGAACTTAGGGCTTGTGCGCTGTCCCTGAGCCGCTTTGTGCTCAAGGCTAGCGCTCTACCACGTGAGTCACAGCTCCACTTCTGGTTTTTTGAGTGGTTTGTTAGAGATAAGTCTCATGGACTTTTCTGCCCAGGTTGGCTTAGAACCATGATCTTCAGATCTCAGCCTCCTGGGTTACTAGGATTACAGGTGTGAGCCACCAGTGCCTGGCCAACCCCTTTTTACATTTGTAGAATGTGGGTCTCGAACTCAGGGCCTGGGAGCTGTCCCTGATCTCTTTTGCTCAAGGCTAGAGCTCCCAGCTCCACTTCTCCTAATTTCTTTCTTCTTCTTTTAACACACATTTGGGTAAATGAAACATTATCCCTAATGAACCACCGACGTTCAGTGAGCACCGAATGTACAACAATTCTGCAAATGCTACCTTGACTTTTAATATTTTTCTATGTAAGCCTCTGTTTTGAGTCTTCTTCAATTCTAGCTCCATGACCCAGAATAATTGTTTGTTCATGTTTATTGGACCGAATACTGGAATATTACGATATTCTCTAGGTTGATGTGAAGGAAAAAATGAGGATACGATATTCAGAGATTCTTTTTAAGGCAAACATTTGGTCACACCTATAACCAATCCTAGCAGATCCAGAGGCTGAGATCTAAGGCTCAAAGTTCAAAGCTATCCTAGGCAGAAAAATCCATGAAGCTCTCAACTGAAACTACCCAAAAGCCAGAGACAGTGCCCAGGTCCTGAGTTCAAGACTCAGTGCTGGCGTGCACGCACGCACGCACGCACGCACGCACACACACACACACACACACCATACACCACATACACCACACACACAACACACACCACACACACCACACACACACCACACACCACACACACCACACACACACACACACACACACACACACACACACACCACACACACACACACACACCACACACACATACACACACCCCAAGAGCAAACATTATTACTTCGTTTTTTTTTTGTTTTCATAGTGTAAGCCTTTAAACACACACATATGAAAGCATTGTAAATGTTCAGTATTTAGGACACCATTAATAGTATATCCAGTGTGTCTCTTTAATTATGATTACTGAGTGCTTAATTTTCAAAACTTAAGGAATTGTCCTTAGTAAGAATTCCGCCACTCTGATTACCCACTCGAGTACTGGGCTCAAAGGCCTATTGATTGATAATCTCTTAAATACAAGGAATTTTTATTAATTAATGGAGAAATGGAATAGTTCACAAACAAGGGCTGCTGATCTCTCACTTAAGAATATTGGAACTGAGATTTTAGACTTTTTTTTAATAATGTATAATTTATAGCCAGGCTGATCGATTCCTCAAGATCTTTCTGCTTCAGTCTTCTGAATACTGGGACTACAGGTGTGAACTACTCTGCCCAGTGTTTTTTCCCCCTTTAGGGTAAATGCACAGATAACATAGAAATTTAGACTCAGAATAATGTCCAAATGGATCACAGCAATGTGATGCGTGATTTTGCAACGTCTTTGTGTGCATTGCATGTTACTTAAGCATGCTCAAAACATGCCAAGATTGGCAAAAAAAAACCCCAAAAATTAAAATAAAAGTAGAGTTCGGTTTAGTTCAGTTTGCTACTGCTCTCCAATAAGTAAAGAAGCAAAGCTCAAAACCAAGGGTCCAAGACTGTATCTTAGAACTGAAAATGCATGCAATTTAGAACACTAGGTGCCAGTGGCTTGTGTCTGACATCCCAGTTACTGCAGAGGGAGAGCTGGGGAATCTCAGGGTTTGAAGCTAGCCCTGACAAACGTGTACAAGACTCCATTCAAGCTACAGCTTGTGGTGGTAGTGCTGGTGCATGCTGTACAAAGTGTGTAACAGGCCGCTCAGAGTCCAGGCTGACTCGAGTGTAAGTGTGAGGCCCCTCCCACAAAGAAGTAGAGCAAAGAGCAAGATTGGTGATTCCAGTGGGCGAGAGCCTGTCCTACAAGCGCAAGGCCCTGAGTTCAAGCCCGGGACCCCTTTTTCCTCTCCCCACCCCGCAACCCCCACAAAGCTGGAAATTTAGTGAAGGTTGAAAGCCACTTTCACACACACTCACGGAAAGCACAAACGGGAAGATGACATCTTCCAGGCTTTGAGACTAAGGAGCTTGAAATAAAATACCCTTGGAGGGCAAACACTGATTAAATCATATTCATATCCACAGGCCTATGAAAGCTAATGGTTGGAGACAATTAGGACAAACATTGTGCAAAACAATTTCAAAGTTGTTGCAGGAAATCCCAAAGAGAAAATTCGAGAGAAAAGTATATATATATATTCCTTGTTTACTAAAGAAATGATTTTCTCCCGTTTGCTACTTTTGTGCAGCTGTGATTTTTTTTCTCCAGATATTTTCTGTTGACTTGGGTATGCACTCAGCTAGAGCCTCGAATTGTCTCTAAGATAGAGGCCAATGTAGGTGACACACTAGTTCAACGTTGTGACATTGGTTTGACGGCCTTAAATGACCACCTAGAACCATCTAGCCTGATGTCAGCCTTGAACTTCCATCCAGAAGGCTTCTGAGCTATTTGTCAGGAAAAGCAATACACTCTAAATTGATAACTTAGGAGGATCTTTCTGATAACCATTCAGGAGGGTCGATGTCAGGACTGGGAAATGACTTAAAGAGTTAATCCATGAATTCAGATTGGCCACAGAGAAAGTTGCAGCAGGGAAAATCACGTGGGGGAGGGGTGTAAACCAAGAAGGTGAGAAGATCAAAATTAAACCAATCCTAATGATTCGTTGGTTGTAGAAAACATCACCCACCACCTTCCAATCCCAGGTGATGCCCAGATTTCTGGCAAAGGGAAAGTAGACAGTGATTTAAGTTAAAGACTGGGTTTTAAAGCCAAGGCATAACTCGTTGCATTTGCGGCTGAGATTTTTTTTTAAGTTGAAAATTATTTTAATATCACAGTCTAAATGTGAAGTTCCACCATTAATGAGACTGTTTCGTAAACTCTAATGGAATAGTAAAGGGTCAGATATGCAGGTAAAGCAGGAAAAGGAGAGAGTTTGCTGGCTTTTGAGCACTGGGCAGGAATTCACACATTTAATATCGGTGGGAACTGCAGAATACAGAAATAGAAAGAGCAAAGGTAGAAAAGCAACATGAAAAGTGATTTCATGCCTGAAATCCCAGCTATTCAGGTGGCTAAAATGAGAGGATCACAGTTCAAAGCCAGCCCTGGCAGGAAATTCTGACTCATGTCCAACTCACCATCGAAAAGCTGGACATGGAGCTGTGGCTCAAGTAGTGGAGTGCTAACCTTGAGCAAAAAAACCTCAGACACAGCTCCCAGGCCCTAGGACTGGTATGTGCGCGTGCGCGCACACACACACACATACACACATACACAGAGCAAAGGTTGAACTTTCAGTAGTAAGGAAAAAGAATAGAATTCAGTCAAGTGCCAGTAGTTCACACCTGTAATCCCCACTACTCAGGAGGCTGAGGTCTGAGGGTCAGAGTTCGAAGCCATCCCAGGTAGACATATCTGTGAGACTCTTATATCCAATTAACCAGCAAAAAAATAATCCAGAGATGGAGCTGTGGCTCAAGTACAGACAGAGCACCAACCGTGAACAAATAAAATAAACTAACAAAAGCAAAGCTAAGAGACAGCGCCCAGGCCCCGAGTTCAAGCCCCAGGCCTGACACCAAGGAAAAGCAAAAGACTCCTTAATGCCTATTATTCAGGTGTATACAACATCATCTTGTAAACAATGTGTAGAAATCGGGAATAATATTTGTACAGTTTCATTTTTGCCAGGACTTGGTTAACTTTTGGGTACACTGTACTGACTCTGTTATGCTCCACATTGTATGTCTTCCAAATGAGTTTTAAAATTATTATTATTACTATTATTATTAATCTTCTTTTGGTGTACTTAGGATTGAACTTCAGGGCCTCCTGCTTTCTAGCAGACAATCTAACAATCTATCCATGCCTCCGGACCTTTTGCTTTTATTTTAGTTTTCTTTCTCTCTCTCTTTTCTCAAATAGGGTCTCATATTTTGTATGGCCAGCCTCAAACTGAAATCCTCCCACCTCGACCTCCCAAGTAGCTGAGATTATAGAGACACAATCCCCTGCCTGTTTCACTGCACTGACTGAAGCCTTTCAGTCGCTGCAAGCTATTGCAGTGGAATAGTTTCTACAAGGCATTAAAAGTTGATTTCTTAAAATAATAGCACAAATTTTGTGGTTGACCCTTCTCTTTAAATTCAGGTGGTCCTAAAGGGAAATGGAAGAGGTCATCTCTTTTCCTTATGCCTGTCCTTCCATGAGGGGTGTGTGTGTGTGTGTGTGTGTGTGTGTGTGTGTGTGTGTGTGTGTGTGTGTGTGTGTGTGTGTGTGTTGTGCAGGTTTGGGGCTTGAATTCATGGCCTTGAGCTCTTGGACAGACTGTGTGGCTCGGAGCTTGCTCTACCATTTCAGCCACGCCCCCTTTCTGAGCATTTGGACAGTTTACTTGCCCACTGGTTTTCTAGAATGATCCATTGTGAGATTCTGACTCCCTGGATAAAAGGTGACTAGCATTTAAAAAACAAAAACCCAAAAACCTATAAAAAGCTTTTATGTCTTTCTCATTCTGCCTTAAGATTATATCAGGCTATTGCTAGCGTATTGCTCCCAGCCAGGAATGAGTTTGTACAAATGGAAACCCTATTTTGCCTTAGGAAAAAAAAATAAAAACGATCTTACCTAATAAGGCATACTTTTCAAAAAAGAAAAAAGAAGAAAAAGCAAGCTTCTATTTTTAACTTTAAAACATTTTAATATTTCTCTAAATACATTTGGAAACGCCATGTGGATTTTCAATTGAGTTGGCACAGCTTTTTAAATTTTTTTATTCACGTGTACTGTTCTTGCTCAGAGCTGGGATGTGTTCTGGAATTTCGTGTGACACTAATTCATACTACTATAGATCTTCTGCCTCCTCCTTTCTTCCACCTCCCAAAGTTAGCCTTGGAGGCCCAGAAGGGAGAGTTATAAGAATTTGTCATGAGGGCTGGAAGGTGGCTCAGTGGTAGAGTACTTGCCTAGCCTACGTGAAGCCCTGGGTTCCATTCTACCATTTCTTCCTTTTTTTTTTTTTTTAAAAATCACTTGTGGAGCTTGAACTCCGGACCTGGGCTCTGTCCTTAAGCCTGTTTGTGCTCAAGGCTGGTGCTCTACCACTTGAGCCACCGCTCCACTTCCAGTTTTCCAGTGGTTCATTGGAGACAAGAGTCTCAACCTGGGCTGGCTTTGAACCGCGATCCTCAGATCTCAGCCTCCTGAGTAGCTAGGATGACAGGCGTGAGCCACCTGCACCAGCATGGGACTATCATTTCACAAGTCAGGTAATGAGTACATTTCTCTTGTGAACACTATTTACCCTTCCTTTACTCTCCCCTAATTTCCCCCTCTCATCCCTGCCCACAACTTACCTAGGTGATTTTCTACCTCGTGTCTACTAAATAGCTTGACTGCATTTGTTCATCTTCTCTCCCTCCCTCTTTGCACCCCCAACTCTCAAAAGAAGGGGGTAAAGCAGAAACAAACACGACCACCACCAGCAATAACGGGGAAAACCCCGTATTTCCATTTTTGGAATTAGTTTCAATAGGTACTATTTTAAATGTTCAGAGGAGTTACAGCTTTGGGTTCCTCCCCTATGGCTAACCTCCTTTCGTCTGCCTGTCTGTGTGTGATTGTCTATAGTCCTGTACTGGTTCTCATGCCCCCTTATAATTTACATCTAACTTTGATATGTCAGAGAAAATAGGCATTATCTCTCTGAGCTTGGCTTACCTCATTTACCTTGATCTATTTTAGGTCCGTCCGTTTCCCTGCAAGTGAGTAAAGTTCCATTGTGAATAAGGCACCCCATTTTCTTGATCCACTCGCGTACTGTGGGGCATCGGGCTGTTTCTGTGATGTGACTGTCGTGAATAGTGCAGCAGTGAACACGGATGCGCAAGCATCTTTGATGAGGAACTCCAGGCAGACAATTCAGACGAATTGTGCCAATGCCAAATCCACGGTTAGGATAGTGTCTGCCGAGGTTGCAAAGCATTTGAGGTGGCTCCCCAGTTATCTGTGAGCCCCGGGTGATGTGGAGGAAGGCTGGGAGTTGAAGCTCTGGGCTCTGAGGGCAGGTTCAAGACAGCTTTTGTCTCTCACTGCTGAGTTAGAGGGTCAGATATTTGGCGTGTGGTGTGTGTGTGTGTGTATGTGTGTGTGTGTGTGTGTGTGTGTGTGTGTGTGTGTGTGTGTGTGTGTGTGTGTACTGGGGCTTGAACTCAGACCTGGGCAGTGTCCCTGAGCTTTTGCACTCACCGCTGGAGCTCTACCACTTGAACCACAGCTCCACTTCCAACTTCTTGCTGAGTAATTGGAGAGAAGAGTCTCACAGACTTTCCTGCGTGGGCTGGCTTTGAACTGAGAGTCTCAGATCTCAGCCCTCTGTGTAGCTGGGATGACAGGCGTGAGCCACCAGTGCCTGACATGTGGCACTTTTAAGACTGGAAGTCATAACTTCCCTTTGAGCTCTGAGAGAGGCGGATGGGATATGAGAGAAAATGAGAGAATTCGTAAATACCTTGGGGATTCTGATCTGAGTAAGAAAGAAGGGAGGAGAGGGAGGTTGGTGAAGGAGACCAAAGTGAAAGCGAGACTGAGACTCAGAGACAGCGGTGAGAAGCAAAGACAAAGCTACCTGGCTCTCCACCTTCCTTGCATGCCGTGCCTAGAAGGCAGAGAAGAAAGGAAGAAAGAGAGGAAGAGAGAATGAGAGGGGGCAGGGAGAGCGTTGAGAAAAAGATGAAGAGGCAGAGAGAGGAAAGAGAGAGAGGAAAGAGAGAACGGTGGGAAGAAAGAAAAAAGAAAAGGAAGAAAGGAACAAAGAAAGAAGGAGGAAGAAAGAAAGTAAAAAGGAGGGAAGAAGAAAGAAAGGGAGGGAGAAAGGAAGGAAGAAATAAGAAAGGAAGGAAAGGATAAAAGAAGGGACGGAAGGAAGGGGAAATAAGGAAGGAAAGAAGGAAGAAAAATAAGGAAAGAAAAGACGAAAGAAGGGAAGGAAGGAGGGATACAAGGAGGGAGGGAGGAACAACCACCGAAGGAAGGAAGGAAGGGAAGGAAGGAAAGGAAGGAAGGGAAGGGAAGGAAGGAAGGAAGGAAGGGAAGGGAAGAAAGGAAGGGAAGGAAGGAAGGAAGGAAGGGAAGGGAAGAAAGGAAGGAAGGAAGGAAGGAAGGAAGGAAGGAAGGGAAGGGAAGGAAGGAAGGAAGGGAAGAAAGAAAGGGAAGGAAGGAAGGAAGGAAAATCCCAGAGGCACCAACGTCACCTACTGCCACACTGCAGAACTCTACACAGAACCGGGCTTCCTTCTTAGGAAGCCAAACATACACATGATTGGTTAGGTTTATCATTAAACACTGAAGACCCGGAAGTAATTTCCAGAATAACCCAGAAGAAGAAGAAGCAGAGAAGTGGGGGAAATCCAGAAGAGATGATGATCAATCACTGAGCTAGCATGAAATGAGGCCAACATGATCAGACAGAGAACCAGGAAGCCCTTAGAACAGAAGGACCAGTACCCTACTCAACAGTTCAGAGGGACAGAATAAACTCAGGAGCCCTTCTGGGCTTGATTCACATCCTGTGGCTTTGAAGGGCTTGTACCATATTGTCATGGTGTAGCAGAAGGTGTCTTAAATGAAGTAGCGTACCACTGGGACCGACAGAACTAGAGGAAAATGCCAGAGTGCATTAGAAGAGAGGCATGGTACAGCAGGTAGAACTCAAAGACCCTAGTCCCCTAGGATACTTTCGTCAACGGGAGGGCGCCCCAGAAACCACTTTAATCTTTCAGAACCCCTGGAAGTGTTGAAGGCAATGGGTAGCTGCGAAGTAGCAGAATACAATGACCTTGCAAAGACGGTGACCTTCAAGAAGATGGCTCAAGTCCTTCACTTGACAGTGATTACCAAGATGGAATTCACCAGGCTAAATGGGTTTGGGATACTTCTTTAAGTGGGACCCTCCTTCCCGACAATGTATTTGATAATAATTCTTTTTTTAAAAATTAGTGATTGTGCACAAATTCCCATCAATTTTATTTCCCTGGTCCAACCAATTGAATTGATAGAGATATTGATATTAGCATTATATTAATTAATATATTAATAATATTAATTAATATTATGTTCATAGAGATAAGTGTGTGTGTGTTTCCTGGAGTCTTGAACTCAGGTCCTGGACACTGTACCTCAGATTTTCAGCTCAAGGCAAGCGCTCTACCACTTGAGCCACAGCACTGCTTCCAGTTTTGAGTGTTTCTTTATTGGACATGTTTGCTAAGCAATGAATACAGGCTAGGTACAAGGCTGGAATAAATCACACACAGCAGCAGAACCAATAGGGCGGCCGAAGGGTGAAGAAGCGGCAGATTGCTGACCACGGTGACTTTTGTGGGTCTCACAACCAAGGGGACTGGGGTATGGTTGGCCCTGGGCATCACTTGGGAGGCCTGAGACTCTCCCGGAAGACCCGCGGCCGGGCTGTGCTCTTGGAGGATGTCTCTTGTGTGGGATTTGGTTGCAGATATTGTGGGAATTTCTTGGAGTGGAGGTTGTGTGATCGTAAGTTGAATGATCCCAGGTAGACGCATCTGAATGGACAGCGGCCTAGAAATCCCCCCAACTTTCACGTCTGTCATGTATAATTCTTACATTCACATTAGGATTTAATTCTTGTATACCTTTTCTTTGTGGGAATGAGAAAAAAATTAGTTATGGTCTTAGTATAATTTGTGAAGAAGTTATATTTTATTGTCTCAAATAAAATCCCTTCCTCCCTCCCTCCCTCCCTCTCTCCCTCCCTCCCTCCCTTCCTCCCTCCCTTCCCTTCCCTCCTTCCTTCCTTCCTTCATTCCTTCCTTCCTCCTTCCCTCTTCCCTCCCTCTTTCCTTCCTTCCTTTCTTCCTTCCTTCCTTCCTTCCTTCCTTCCTTCCTTCCTTCCTTCCTTCCTTCCTTCCTTCCTTCCTTCCTCCCTCCCTCCCTCCCTTCCTTTCTTCTGCCAGTACTTCTTTATCCAATAAACTTCCTTCCTTCCCTTCTTTTCCTTCCTCCCTTCCTTCCTTCCTTCCTTCCTTCCTTCCTTCCTTCCTTCCTTCCTTCCTTCCTTCCTTCCTTCCTTCCTTCCTTCCTTCCTCCCTTCCGCCAGTACTGAAGCTTGAACTCAGCACCTGGTGCTCTTGCTTAACTTTTTCATTCATGGCTTGTGCCTTATGACTTGAGCCACAGTTCCACTTCCACCTTTGTGCTGGTTCATTAGAGCTAAGAGTCTCACGGATTTGCCTGCCCAGGCTGGCTTTGACCTGAAACTCAGCTCTCAGTCTCCTGGATAGCTAGGATTATAGGCATGAGCTACCAGCACCTGAATAAAGTCTTTCGTTTCTTAAGTGACAATTTATCCTTTTTAAAAAATCTTTACCCCTTCCACCCACCCAAACACACACTCCTTGGAGCAATTAATGAATGGCAGCCACATCTGGCTCAGGAGGGTGGTGCTTTCGGGGAGGGGGTGTGAATGAAGGGAGAGAGGAAGGGAGGGCAGATGCAGTCATGGCATTCCAGGTCCATAGGTGAACAGGAAGTGAGGGGCTTGGGGGAGGGGGGTGGGGGGGAGGGGGGAGAAGGATGGGAGGGGCCACAGGAATCAAAAGCATTGTCCTCACAAACTGACCTGTTGGTTTCAAATCCCTTTTCATGACTATTTAAAGGTCCTTTAAAAGAAAGGAAATAGAAAAAGCAAAACAAAATGAAGCTACACGGTTAAGGAAGTGAAAAGAATTCGCAAAGCAAGCTAAGTGGGCATATTTTGCCAGAAATGAATGGGAATAAAAAATTAAACCAACAACAATGCACACACACACACACACACATACACACACACACACACACACACTCACACAATCTGACCAATCTTAGATGTCATCCTAGGCTGAGGAACAGAATTAAGAGGCACTGTGAAATAAGTTCATGTAAATGTGTATATGTGCATATATGTGCACACACATGTATACACTCATATACACATACATACACATTCATATGCCACAAATATCCTGAGGTAGTGATGGTTCAATTGAAAACATTGGTTCAAGTATTTTTTTTTTAAAGTTCTCAGCCAGGCACCGGTGGCTCATGCCTGTCATCCTAGCTACTCAGGAGGCTGAGATCTGAGGATCATGGTTCAAAGCCAGCCTGGGCAGGAAAGTCCATGAGACTCTTATCTCCAGTAAACCACCAGAAAACCAGAAGTGGTGCTGTGGCTCAAACAGCAGAGCGCTCGCCTTGAGCTGAAGAGCTGAGGGACAGCGCCCAGGCCCAGAGTTCAGGCCCTAGGAGTGGCACAAAAAAACTTAAAAATGTTTTAAGTGTTAACACTTTCAAGAAAGCTTTTAACTATGTATAATATAAGGACACATCCTTAAGTGACTACTTCTTCGACGGATGGTGCAATTTAGTAGCAAGCCCAGCAGCAGCAATAAATAACACCCATAACATTCATATTTTACAAACCACTTGGCAGATTATTTTTAATGTATGAACTTCATTATTGATAGATGTTATTTGCCTGCGATCTAATACTTGAGAAACGGATAGGACCTAAGTAGAGATTATTTCTCTCAAGTCCTTTTAAAGAAAAAAAAAATAAGTAGGAGATAAATCAGTTTTGTAAATCAAATCTATTACATGTGAAGCCATGTATCTCTCTCTCTATGAGAGCAAGAGAGAGCTTGTAAACACGTAATATCTTACTTAGTATTTCCTATCTATTGAGAGCAAGTAGGCGCAAAAGAAAACCTTGCTTTGGATTGGAAACACTGGCTTTGGCAAACAGATCAAAATATTGTATTATTTCAAATCAAGTACTGGAACTATTACAGATAGAACATGTTAAGAACTTTTAATTTTCCAGGTTACTCCATGAAAGCATAAGAATAAGCAGCCTATTATGCGAAAAAATATGAGGAATAAATTTATGTATCTGCTGAACAGGGTGTTAAAGGAATAGATCTTCATTTTTCCCTTTCTATGTTTTCTTTTGCAGGCTCTGTTTCTATTACAGTTTCTATTTCTTTCATAACTTCTATTTATTTTTTTACTTTTTACAATAGGTATATATAATAGATGCTTTTATAGTTACATTATATATTAATATATTATAATGTTCTATATTAAAATAATTTTAAGCTATGTTTTTATTAGGAGAAAGGGAAAGCAGCCAAGCACCCATGGCTCATGGCTGTCATTCTAGCTATGTAGGGAGCTGAGAACTGAGGATTGTGGTTTGAAGCCAGCCTAGTCCAGAGAGTCTGTGAGACTCTTCAATAAACTACACAGATAAAGCCAGGAATGGTGCTGTGGCTCAAGAGTTGTAGCCTTGAGCAAAAGAAACTCAGGGCCAGAGCTCAGGCCCAGAGTTCAAGCCTCAGGACATTAGAAAGAAAGAGCGTGGTTGGAAATCAGAATATCAGGAAATAATTTCGAAGTTAAAAAATCAAAAATATCCTTGTGAAGTTTTGCCTCAATTTGTCATGTTTTTCATTGTTAACAACAACAGTTGTTCCAAAGCTTCGTGTCTCTATGTAACTTCGTTTTTTCTTTTGAGAAGACATTTTTAAATAAGAGTTTAACTACTCTGAGAGAGTCCACTTTAATATCTAGGTGTAATTAAGCCGAGAAGAGAAAAATGGTGGTACAAGAATATAATTCTCTTTTATTTTCAGCAAAGTGCATTTCCCTAAGAAGTGTTTCTAATATTTATTAACATACAGAATTAGTCTTAACCTGCTAGGAAGAAGAGAAAATGTGACACCTCTCAGAGATGCAAATTGACAATTAACTAAACAATAGAATTCCAGGCCTTCCTTTTCTAGAGGTGTAAATTGATCATCAGGCTCTGTTGAAAAGCTGGTTATTTCTATTTAAAAGTTATCTGGAGTTGCAGGCTCCCTAAGGAAGAAGAAAATAAGAATTGGACCACTTTTTGTGCAGCAGAGCATCTTGCTTACATTGATAGAGTCATTGGACTGCCGGTACAGTTTCCATTTGAAAAAAATACAAAAATCACAGCGGAAAGAGAGGAGAATGTGTGAATTCTGTTTTATCCTCACAGCCTTTCGCGTTTACTACTGATTCCAGTCAATCTTTTGACCTTTACTTTTAAGGTATTAAACGGTATGAGATCTGGATACTTAAAGAATTTAATCATACTTAACTATGTGTCTCTGCGGGCGATAGAATGTATACCATACTTTGGGGGTATCATTTTCTGATCCCCATTTAGAAAAAAAACCCACAAAAACAATCTGCAATGAATCTGTCACAGTACACTTGAACAGTTTGTAAACTATAGCTTTTCCAACAGAAAGAGGAATGAGAAAGATGTCTTGAATTGATGATGAAGACAGTAGAAGTGGAAATTGAGAAGAGAAAAAGATTCTTTTTTCTCCCTTCCTTCCTTCCTTCCTTTCTTTCTTTTCCTTCCTTCCTTCCTTCCTTCCTTCCTTCCTTCCTTCCTTCCTTCCTTCTTTCCTTCCTTCCTTCCTTCCTTTTCTACCTTGTACTGGGGATTGAACTCAGGGTCTTGAGCTTGCCTCTACCATTTGAGCCACGATCCTACCCCCAGATAAAGATAATTGAAAAGTTCTCTGCTCAGTGTCTACTACGTGGTCAGTTCTTGGTAAATGGAATCCACCATGTAGAATCTCAGGCTGATGAGCAATGAGAACGAATTCATAACTGAGCATCTGGCATTGGTTCCCCTTTGTGAGCAATGGTCCTTGATACCATCTAGGGGTATGGATTTGATTTCTTCCCTCATAACAGAATTAGAAGACAGGGAAGAGTTTGAAGCAGCAGGGCAAGTTCATTCGAGAGTAAGAGAAAAGCGGTAAAAGTAGAAAAACTCCCCAAAGCGGAGGGCCCCATAGAGGAACCCAGTGGAGTCCTGTGTTTTCTAGAAACTCCTGAGCTTTTCACTGATTGGTTGATGGCTTGTGCAGGTGCTGTCCCAGATCCTTTTTTATTGGTTGAGTGAGAACCCAAGGCATTATGGGTACAACAAGCATTTGAGCATGAACCCAAGGCATTCTGGGAACAAGAGATACCTTGATAGGCTCCATGCTTTCTGAGTTATTTCCACCATTTTTTTTTTTATCCTTATCTACCTAACAATTCCCCTTTCTTTCTCTCAGCTCCCAAGTGTGAAAGCAGATTTAAGTCAGCACTGGAAAGCTTGTGGATTTGTAGTAGGGAATAGAGTTTGGGTAACCCCAGATACTCAGTGAAATTGATTTCTGATCAGTATAATCATTGATGATTAATTATGGATTCTCCCTTAAATTTATTTGCAAATTTGGGAGTCCTGTTAAGTTATCCTGGTCAAGATATCATCCTATAGATTTACCAACTGATCCTTTTCAGTTTTGTAGGACGTAGATGGATGGAAAACAGGAACGAATGATATTCAGAGGCTCTTCAGGTGTTTGTGGGTAATATAGATGGCGGGGTGAAGAAGAAAGTTGTAGCTCGGCTCTTGGCTATTCATGCGATCATTTTAGTCACTGGATTTCTAGGGCGCTGTGCGTGTATGCTGGCATACTTGTATGAATATGTAAATAGACAATCATACTCCAGAACCACTTCAGATAAATTAGTTTGAAGATTATCTTCTCAGAGACAAACATATGATTGTGTTTGCCTTGGAGGGAAGAACAACTCTTTTGTTCCCTTTGTCAGTATAACTAGCAGTTCCTTCGTGTACTGGGAACGCGAGTTTCCACAAGGGTGGCTTGATGTCTGCCTCTCCTTCGAGATCCTGCACAACATCGGTGGTGCTTACTGGTATAGTTGTATGGTGAGGAAACGCACAAGCCACATCTTGAGAAGTCAGATTGGAAGTCTTTATTAAAAGGCCTGCATCTGATGACAGACTCCTGTCCCAAAGATCTTCAACCCAGCGAATACACGTCACACTGTCAGAAAACTGAGCCAGGAGAGCAGGAGGGGAAGGAAAAACAAAGCAACAGATCACATCAGCTCCATTGGAGAGCTGTCGTGGGGCACCGTGGGGGCCGAGAAGAGCCAGGAGACCAGAGACGGCGCCACTTCCAGTTTTCTGATGGTCAATTAGACGTATGAGTCTCATGGACTTTCCTGCCTGGGCTGGCCTTGAGCCACCATCCTCAGATCTCAGCCTCCTGGGTGGCTGGATGACATGTATGTACCACTGGTGCCCAGCCATGAGGCACTGGGCTTTATCTAAAACTGGGGACGTATTGTCTTTGGAGATGACACTGGCTGCTCCTGGGCTTCCGGCTGTTTCCTCTTAGGGTCATTGTCTAACTTCTTTGCCGTTTGTTTTTATGTAGGAGTCTGACAGTATCTGCCTTCCCTGCCTGCTTTTAGATTCGTCTCTAGAGGGGTGCTTTTGCCCCTTGCCCCTCCATCCTCCAGAGTGTTGAGTATAGGCCCCTGAAGTTTCTAGAATATTGTCTTTGGAGACATTCTCGGCTCTTCTCTCCTCGCTAGCTTATGTCCTGAGTCCTTTTCTGGGGGCCATTTAAGTGGAATAAACACTGTCTTCTTCCCTCTCCCTACCTCCAAGTAGACTTAGAGAAGAAGATGTCTGGAGAAGTCTAAGACATTGTCCTTGGGTTGAGACTGGCCAAGAGTCTCTGCTTTCCTTTTGGGAGAAATGACCTTGGTTCACACATGTTGGCGTAGCCCCAGATCCTACTCTGAGCATGACACCATCACAGAAGAAGAAAGGCCATTGCTCACGTGCGCCTTTGGAGTCGGTTAGCTGCTGGCATCTTAAGAAAAACAAAAACGCTCCCTCAAAGCCATAGTAAGTTCTACCGTCCTCTTCTCCAGGGTCTGGGCTAAAATGACAGCAATCACTGAATCACTCAGCGGACAGCCAGCTTTTCCCCACCCTCTCCATCTCCAGATCCACCCCTGAATTCCAGCTTCCGGGAACAGTCGTGGTGGGTGTGGACTGAATCAGTCTGTGTCTGGTACACAATCCATTCTAAACATTCTACACATTTGGTGATGTTCAAGGTTCTGGGGTAGAGGCTGGCCCATTCCAGTATGGGTTGTGGGACTTGAACTCAGGGCCTGGGCGCTGTCCCCTGAACTCTTTCACTCAAGGCTAGAGCTCTACCGCTTTGAGCCGTACCTCCACTTCTGGTTTTCTGGTGGAGATAAGAGTCTTACAGACTTTCCTGCCCTGGCTGGCTTCGAACCATGATCCTCAGCCCTGGTGGGGGGGCGGTCTGAAGTTGACCCCAGAACAAATAGAATGTTTCGCCTCTCTTCTGGATGTTTTCCTGACGATCCCAGAAAAGAATGATTTATCTCATCTCTCTTCACCAGACTTAACCAGATGGCCCTCTCCCTCCCGCTCCCTTCCCCCCCCCTCCCGCCCTCACCCCTCACCCCTCGGGTCTGCTTATACCACGGAAAGCAGAACTCATTTCCATCATAAACAGCTGAAATTTCAGAAAGGATGTAGATATCCCCATCTCCCTACGATAAATGTCCAACCCAATAACCGTCACTGTCACACACCATATTGCTTTAGTTCTGGGAACTGACATCTTTGTTTGTTACCCTTGATGCCCGTCTGAGGATTTTGAATCACAGACTTTCCTGCTCAGGCTGGCCGCAAACTGCAGTCCTCAGATCTCAGCCTCCTGAGTGGCTGGGATCTGAGGCCTGAGCTGCTAGTACCTGGCTTGGGCTGGATTGCTGGCATGACTCACAACAAATGGAATTCTGCAGAAAAAGGAAAGAGACATCCTCTCGTTACTCCCGTGGGGGCTTGCTGAGCAATGAGGGAAACACAGGCATTTCACATAAATGTGACGAGATGGGCCTCAAGCTTTCGTAGACTGAGAATTAGATTTGGAATAGGAATACCTAGGGTATGAGGCAGAGAGCATCTATGTCTTCTAAAGTGCTATATTAAAAAAGAAGCTAGGCTGGGGCTGGTGGCTCACGCCTGTAATCCTAGCTACTCAGGAGGCTGAGATCTGAGGATCGCGGTTCAAAGCCAGCCCGGGCAGGAGAGACTGTGAGACTCCTATCTCCAATAAAACCACCAGAAAACCGGAAGTGGTGCTGTGGCTCAAGTGGTAGAGCGCTAGCCTTGAGCTGAAGAGCTGAGGGACAGCGCCCAGGCCCAGAGTTCAAGCCCCACGACCGACCAAAAAAAAAAAAGAAGCTAGCTTTAATTTAACTTTATTCTCTCTCTCTACATATAAATTTGTGTATATAGGCATGTAGATACACACATATATATGACGTATATGTTTATGCTTACTTATCCCTACACCGCACATGATCCCACATAGATAGGTACTCGTACCACATGTAACTTCTATATTGGTTTTAAAATAGAATATTTGTTAAATATTACACTCATGTAATACGTTGTATGACTTATTTGCTATGTGTAAGGTGCATGGTATGTGAAATATGTAATATATATGAGTGTTGTGAATGACACATAGAAATAGAAAACCCACATCTGATCAAGCACATGTCTTCCTCCTCCTGCCTCTTAGAGGTGTCGCCACTGCCCTTACTGGAGAAGAGTAACCAGCAGGTGAATGAATCTTCAAGAGACAAAAACCAAACTATATCCAAATCATGACCCATGAATGTAGCTTTCCTCTGTCAGGAGTGATATCACAGGAAAAAAAAATGGGTTAGGGAACTGATGGCTCACACCTGTGATCCCAGAGACTCAGGAGGCTGCGATCTAAGGATCACAGGAAGAACAGGAAAGTTGATAAAACGCTTATCTCCACTGCACCACTCAAAAGCCAGCTGTTGGGACTGTGGCTGAACTGGTAAAACAGCAGCCTTGAGTGAACAAATTGAAAGACAGTGCCCAGGTCCTGAGTTCAAGCCCCAGGATCAACACACACACACACACACACACACACACACACACACACACACAAATTGAATATGGTTACAGAGTTCATCTAAGACTAGCTTTATGCTTTTCTATCTCTTTGTACCTATCACAAAATTTATCTGGAATTAGTTTTTCTCTCTTTAATCTCTTTCATGCACATTTCATATACATGTGTTTATATGTATACATACGCATATATATATATATATGTATATATATATATATATATACACACACATATACATATAGGTCAGCTGTGGGGCTTGAACTCAGGATCTGGGCGCTGTCCCTGAGCTCTTTCACTCAAAGCTTATCTTCTGCCACCTTGAGCCACAGCTCCACTTTCAGATTTCTGGTGGCTCCTTTGGGATAAGAATCTCATGGACTTTCCTGCCGGGGCTGGCTTTGAACCACGATTCTCAGATCTCAGCCTCCTGAGCCACTGGCGCCTGGCTACATTGCATGTCTTTTTGGATAGCTTCTCCCTGCTAATTCGAGATGTTACGATTTTGGTGTTGTGCATTCTCTTTCCTGTGGCCCTTCTGGTTTATAACGAGTCTCGGTATGTTGTAGCTTTGGTGTAAATGTGTTTTGAGTGTGCCCCTGCCTTGCTTTTAGGATGTTAGTGTTGATCATGGCTGGCACTGTGTTTGTTTCTCTCCTGTAATGAGCACGGAGCCAGAGGCTTCTCAGAAGTCTCCCATCGTGATTCACTGGTCCCTGGTTCTAGTCAATCATTCATTCGAGGAGACTTAATTCTGGCCTAGAGAATGATCTTTTTTCCTTGGCAGTTCATTTTTCCCTGCCATTTTGTTCTGGGCTTTCAGGTAGCATCGGTCTGCATGAAAGCTCAGAGGAGAGTTAACAGAGCCTCTTTGGTGATTGCCTTGAGAGGATTCCCTTAACTACACAGATCCTCAGAACCTGTGAAAACAATCTCAACCTTTCTTTGGCCCATCTCTCTTTAGATTTCTTTCAACGTCTGTTTTTCTTACATTGTCAATGACAAGAAGCAGCACCCTAAAACTCTTTGAAAACATTTCTTTAGTCCTTATTTGACCAAGTGTCTCTAGTATAAATTATAGTGAAAAGCACTTTTATGAAACTATTCCCGTATGGCCTTTACAAGTAGCTCTGGAAGACCAAAAAAAAAACAAAAAACCAACACAAAACCCACAATACTGATGAGTATGCGGAAAATGATACTATGTACTCGAATATGCATGGGATTATTTAGCCATGTCTTCTTTTATTGAAACAATCTATTCTAGAATTATGGGCATGAGTGTGTATCTGTGTGTGCATACGCACACGTAAATGGGGGAAGAGAGAGAGACAGAACGAAGAAGATGGAGGAGGGGAGAAGAAGGAGGAGAAATAATAAGAATGAAGACATGAAATAGAGAGATATTCTTCAGAGATTATTTTATGGCATCCTTAATTCTTTGGGCTTAACAATGCCAAAAATATAGGAACTTTCAACTGAGTTATCTTGAAATTCAGGGGGATTAAATAACAAAGAGAAAGTTTGAGATAAAGCATTGCTTGTTCTAAACGTATGGAGAAATTTGTTTTAAAGACTTGATGAATGTGTGCTTAGGTGAATATGAAAAATTGTATGGATGATATCTTTCATTTCTGCGCCTCACTTCATTCAAATAATTGACTTGAGATTTACATATTTGTGTTCTGCACCTTTATATTATAAACTTCTCATTCATCTATTAGCTTTATCACGTATGCATATGTATATATTGTGAACATCTCTATAATCTATCTTTACTTATATAAATTATAAATATCCTATCCTATTTATCTGTCTGTCTGTCTGTCTATCTATCTAATTTTTTATGTGTTTACCCATTACCAGGATTTGAACACAGGGCCTTGAGCTTAATCAGATTGTTGGCGCTCTACTACTTGAGCACCACGTTTAGCTGGGCTTTTTGCTGTATTTTTAGTGGTTGTTTGTTTCACTGAAAATTGAGCTTTGTGGACTTTTCTGCTTTCAACCACAATTCTCTGGATCTCAGTCTCCTGAGCAGCTAGGGGAGATTAAAGGTTTAAGCTACAGGTGCCGGTCTTCACTTAGTATTGTTTTGACCAAAAGAAAAAACAAAGCACAGGAGCAATTCATTTTTAGTGTGTTTAACTATCAGACAACAAACAAACACGCAAAAAAATCTCTGATAGCTATGCTGTTTATCAATTGCTGACAGGAAAATCGTCTTTGTTATCCAGAAGAGAACCACTTTACATATGATCATTCACCTTAGTATTTTCTTTTTAATATCAGCAGAGGATTAACATCAGATCTTCTGATCCAAGTTCAACATTGTTCAAAACTATCATCATGGACTGAAGATCTAATAGTCCTTCTTTTGATTTTTTTAAAAAAATCATCATTTTCTTAACTATTTTTTTTTGTGGACTTGTTGGAAAACTTTCTACAAAATGATATTTTGAGCCAGATCCTGGTTGGCTCATGCCTGTAATCCTAATTATTCAGGAGGCTGAAATCTGAGGATCGGGGTTCAAAATGAGCTCCAGCAAAACAGCCCATGAGAATCTTCTCCCTAAATAACTCTCCAAAAGCCAGAAGTAGAACTGTGGCTCTGGTGGTAGAATTCCAGCCGTGAATAAAAAATCCAAGCAAGAGCGCAAGACCTTGAGTTCAAGCCCCAATAATGGTGTGTACACACACACATACACACACACACATACACGCACACACATATATATACACACATACACACATATATATACACACACATACACACACACACACACATATATATATACACACATATACACACATACATACACATACACATATATGCACACACATATATACATTCATACACACATATACACACACGTATACACACACAAGTTACATTTTAGCCTCTGCTCTTTAATTTGAGAGTAACAATGTGAAGGGTGTTTGATTAAATTTTCTCAGACTTTATTAAAAGATAACATGAAGTATAGGCATAGTTATGTATGTATACATGTGATTTGTATATTATATATTATTTATTTATATAGCATCTATAGTTTGTTTACATAATCGTATATAATATATAATGATGAATAATAACTTTATATTATTTTATAGTTTATAGTTTATATATTTCCTGAGTTCAAACCCCAGGACTTGCATAACAACAACAAAAGAAGAAAGCAAGAGGAAGGAGGGAAGGAAGGAAGGAAGGAGGGAAGGAAGGAACAAGGAAGGAAGGAGGGAGGGAAGGAAGGAAGGAAGGAAGGAAGGGTGGAAGGAAGGAAGGAAGGAAGGGTGGAAGGAAGGAAAGAAGGAAGGAAGGAAGGAAGGAAAATAAGGAAGATAGGAGGGAAAAAAGGAAGGGAGGCAGGATGGAAAGAAGGAAGGAAGGAAAGATGAAAGAAGGGAAGGAAAGAAGAAAAATATAAATATATAGCTTATATTTTATTTTATACAATAATTCTATATAAATTATATAATAAATAATGTCATATATATAAATATACGTTTACATGTAACATATATGTATTTATATATGATTTTATATATATATATATATATATAAATAGTCATCATCGCTTGATCTGTGGGCTCGGAGTGATGTACCCGCGAGTCAGGCAGGCATTTAAGGCATTTGGACGGCAGCTGTCATGGTATTTTGGTACAGAGTGCAATAGATATGCGAGAAATGAAATTGCCTCTTGAAGTCGTCTATTTCTTTCGGTAACTAATATTGGCGTTGAAGTGTCAGGACCAACACTGACTGGGTCTGAAGTCTGCAGACTAGCAGGAGCAGAGCGAGGAGAGGAGACGTCTCGCTCCTGCGTCTTGGCGCAGCAGAAGGAACTGACAGCTTCTGGCTCTGAGCACAGAGTCAACCCCGGGCTGGTGTCAGGGGCCAGCGTTGCGAAGGCAAAGCGTGCTCACGGCTGGGGGTGGCAGGGTCTGTGCTGGAGCGGGAACAAGAACACAAGCCAGGCCCCTCATCCTAACTGGTCAGGAAGCTGAGATCTGAGGATCAAGGTTCAAAGCCAGCCCCAGCAGGAAAGTGTGTGAGGCGCTGACCGCCTATGAACTGCTCAAACACACACACACCGACGAACAAACAAAAATGCAGAAATGGAGCTGTGGCTCAAGCAGTAGAGAGCTCACCTTGAGTGTAGAAGCTCAGAGCCCACGTCCTGAGTTCAAACCCCAGGACTAGCACAACAACGAAAGCAAGAGGAAGGAAGAGAGGAAAGAGGAGAGGAAGGAAGGCAGGAAGGAAGACAGGAAGGAAGGAAGGAAGGAAGGAAGGCAGGAAGGAAGGCAGGCAGGAAGGCAGGCAGGAAGGAAGACAGGAAGGAAGGCAGGCAGGAAGGCAGGAAGGAAGGCAGGAAGGCAGGGAGGAAGGAGGGCGGGCGGGAGGGAGGGAGGGAGGGAGGGAAGGCAGGCAGGCAGGCAGGGAGGAAGGAAGGAAGGGAGGAAGGAAGGCAGGAAGGAAGGAAGGAAGGAAGGAAGGAAGGAAGGAAGGAAGGGTAGGATGGAAAAAGGGAAGGAAGGAAAGGTGAAAGGAAGGAAGGAAGGAAATAGGAATGAAGGAAAGGAAGGAAGCAAGCAAACAAGCAAGCAAAATAGGAAGAAAGGAACAATGAAAGAAAGGAAGGAGAAAGGAAGGAAAGAAGGAGGGAGGGAGGAAGGGAGGGAGGGAGGGAGGGAGAGAGAGAAATTGTACACAAAGACAAAAAGGTGGGAAAAGCAGGAAGCAAGAGATGAATTCTGACGTCCAGCTACAGCGCAGTTTCAGCCCTGAGTTCTCTTGATGAGAGGAAGCAATGCTTTTGAAGACACAAAAGTCTGAATGGTGCCGGATTGTAAATCTGGAAAGACTTCCTGATTGATTTGTTTGTTTGTTTGTTTTGGGGGGGGAAGAAAGTGGAGAGGGAGAATCTTAAGTCCTGTGGCTTCCACAGCCCACAGGACGGCAAGATCCTTCTCGCCCTGGCCCGTGTCATCGCTTGGTGGTTAGATTGCTGCTACCAGCCTCTTTTGCTTGTGTGAGAGTTGCGTCCTAGCTGAGTGCCAAACAGCTCGCCCCTGTACCTCGCGATTAGCACGAAATCGCCATTCGCCAGCAGGCGAAAATCCCTTCTACAAGATTCCAGATGGTTCGTTTAATCCCCACGTTTTAAGGCCTCTGGTGAGTATTTGACTCGCGTGGCGTAGGCAGACAGATGTGCATTCCAGCCTCCTTTAATTCCTGCTTGGACAGGTGTCCCTGCCACCCTTGGCAGTGTTTTGCTCTTTCTGGAAACGTGTTCTGCTCCTCTGAACCGAGAGTTACCACCGACACACGATTTTTTCCTCTCAGCCTTCCGCCTCCAGGCTTTCTTTTTCATTCTGGTGCCAGTCCTGAGGCTTGAACTCAGGACCTGGGTCTTTTCCACTCAAAGCTAGCCCACAACCACTGGAGCCACAGCTCCATTTCTGGCCTCTGTGCGGCTCCTTGGAAATAAGAGTCTCCCGGACTTTCCCTGCCCAGGCTGGCTTCAAACTGTGTGATCCTCGGATCCCAGCCTCCTAAGGAGCTGGGATTAAAGGCGTGAGTTACCAGTGCCGGGCTTCTGTCAACCTTTTAACGTGGAGAGCAGTGTGGATCTTGAGAAAGTTATTTGACAGGGACTTTAAATTGTTGACGATAGCCATGTTTTGCTTTATTCTCAGATTATCCATAGATTGTAATTGTGTGTGTGTGTGTGTGTGTGTGTGTGTTTTAATTTCGTAAGGGAAAGTTCTTACTTGTATTAGTTCCTCCTCAGAAAATTCTTCTGAGCATTTCATTTACCTCCTGAGATTATCTTTAGTCTTCCTGAATTCACTACCTCTCAGAACAGGAAGAAGGGTGGGAAAAATGAGAAGTAGGCAAAGATGACAAGCAAACAATCGCTCAAATCAGAGGAGATTAAAAAAAATTTTAAATATTTTTTGGCTACTAATCACAAACAAGCCTTTGTTTGATGTAGATTTCAGGAATTATCTAGTTGGCGTAGTGAGAAATAATAACATTCACTTCAGATAAACTAGGTGGTGTATTTTTCCCCCCTAAAAAGTAATTTGTTAAATGAATTCATGTCCATCAGCCAGTTAG
>NW_024871436.1:62500-70000 GCF_019054845.1 Dipodomys spectabilis
GTTTGGGTGAGTGATTGTGTTTTTTTTTGTGGGCCACACAGGAGAGGCAGAGTAAAGGGGAGCTGAACTTCTCAGCGTGTGAGCAGAAATCTTCACAGGCTTAACAAAGAAGCCCCTGTTGAGTCCCAGAAAAGGGAACAGGAGACTCCCCAGGCCTTTCCCTGCTCCTGTGAAGAGTGCGTTCATGGGGTATTACATTCGCCACTGCGACAAAAATCAGACTTCTTGGCCCTGTGTCTTTGGTGGATGTGTATTCTTGGGGGTATTTAGGAGAGGAAAATCAAACCAAACCAAAAAGCCAAACGCAGGCTAGTTTGTGAGGAGGTTGTTGTACACAGAGCAAATGGCCGGTATGAACAAAGTCTTCAGGTCTGTTCTACAAGAGAGTTCTCAGTGCACGTCTGGTAGGGTTGACATGAAGGTAGACAGCTGGGAGTCTTTGAGCCGATCCTTGGATCAACTCTGTTGAGATATTTGTAACCCTCACGGCCAGACACGTGTGTGTGTGTCCTGTATTTCAGATCCTTTTGTTATGGAAACTTCCAGAACTTCTTTTCTTTTTTCTTTTTTTTCCTTGTGGGACTTCCAGGAGCTCAGAATGATGGACTAAGAGGCATGTCACTATTACACGTGGCTCTTTCTTTCTTCCCTTGCTATGGATTGGGTTGACATGGCGATTTGTTTTACTAGACTCAGCAGAGCAAAAGAGATCACAATAGATTTGATCTTTACATGCCATTTAAAAAGGAAGAAAGGCTGAAGAATGAAAGCAATCCCGTTCAGAGAGTAAGGAGTAGATGTATTCGGTTTTCAAACATAAGTACCAACAGACCCAACAATCAGGACAGCGAGTTTGAGGTCTGGAGGATCATCATTTGAAAGCTACCATGGGCACAGAAGTTTGCTAACTTCCAGCCTCAAGCTAACTGGCAAAAGGCTGAACTGGAGGCCTTGCTCAAGTGGTTGAGGGCCTGAGTTTAAACTCTAGGACTGCCCTGTGCCCCTTAAACTAGAATGAAATGGGAATCTAGTACCAAGAATACAAGCATCCACTTTCTAGAATATGAGTGTGTGTCACTAAATTTACCATTATCTGGGAAGTTTAGTTTAGTTTAGTTTCGGTTGGTTGTAGGGTTTCAGCTCAAGAATCTGAGTGCTGTCCCTGAGCTTTTGGGCTCCAGATTAGTGCTCTCAACTCTACTTCCGGCTCTCTTGGAAGTTCTTTGGGGGATCGGAATCTCATAGGTTTGCCTGCCCAGGCTGGCTTTGAACTGTGATCATAAAATTTCAGCCTCCAGAGTAGCTGGGATGACAGGCGTGAGTTCAAGTCTCCAGGATTGGGACAAGTAAAAAAAAAAAAAAAGGACATACATATGTT
The DNA here is from genome assembly GCF_019054845.1 of Dipodomys spectabilis. Lineage (NCBI taxonomy): Eukaryota > Metazoa > Chordata > Mammalia > Rodentia > Heteromyidae > Dipodomys > Dipodomys spectabilis. The sequence continues at coordinate 63,879 of NW_024871436.1, forward strand.
TATATATGCAAATTGATGATCACCATTGTATTTGAATTGATGTAAATGTCTTGGAAAGGAAAAATCAATTTCATTAGGTCAAATTGGACAATATATATCTATATATATCTATATTACATAATATATTCATATATATGTATTTGTGTAATATACATAGATGTGTATATATCCATATATAATGTGTTATATGTTATCCTACTACACTATTATATATGTATATATACATACACACACATATATATATTATTATAAAACTGATGTTCCTTTTCCACATAGTGTCCAGTGAGGATCACTGGACCACTTTGTTTACCCTTTGTCCCTTTATTTCTGCCCCCCCTCTGTCCCCACGAGAGACAGATTAAAAAAAATAAACAAGACAAAAAAAAATCAAAGAAAAAAACCACCAACAATTGAAAACAGACAATCCCATCTTCACCATCAGCAGCAGAAAATAACAACCAAAACAAACAAACCCTTGTTTCCATTTCTGGAGTTCCCATCAATAGCTATTATGTTATAGGATCAGAGGCCTTGCACCTTTGTGTTCCTCTCCTAAGAGCTCCTCCTTTAGTCTCATTGTGTGTGGATGTCTAGAGTCCTGTCTCATTTATCATGTTCCCAAGGTACTTTAGATCTAGCTTCCACACAGAAGAGAAAACATATACACCATTTATCTCTGATCTTGGCTTACCTCACTTAACATGATTTGTTCTAGGTGTCTATCCATTTCTCTGCAGATGAAATAACATTAATCTTTGTAATGGCTGTGTAAAATTCCATTGTGTATATGCACACTTTTTTTTTTTTTTGATCCACCCATCTATTGTGGGACATCTGGACTGGTTCCATATCTTGGCTATTGTGAATAGTGCAGCAATGAACATGGGTGTGCAGGCGTCTTTATCATATCCTAACTGTTGATGTTCTAGGTGGATGCCCAGGAGTGGTATGGGCCGGGTTACCGGGAAGATCTGTGTTTAGTTTCTTGAGGAACCTCCAGACTGCTTTCCAGAGTGGTTGTGCTAGTGCACATTCCCACCAACAGTGCACAAAGGCTTCTTTTTCCCCATGTCCCTGCCAACATTTGCTGTTGTTGGAACTCACGGTGTTGGCCTGTCTAACTGGGGTGAGAGGGAATCTCAGTGTTGTAGGATAATGTATTTGTGACACTTAGTCTAGCAAAGCTGGACTCTAGCCCGTAAACTCAGTGTTAACTGCCAGAAGGGTCAGGAATAAAATGATCCCTGAGAGCTAGAGAAGAAATTAATTGGTGTCCTGAGACACTGAAAAGAGGGAAGAGCAGATCAATATATTCACATTTTCTTGATCTACTTTATATATATCCACTTTATATATATACTCGTATATATACACACACACACACACACACACACGCACGCACACGCACGCATATTTTTTCACTTTTCTTGTCCACTCTTCTATTGTAGTGCATCTGGGCTACTTCTATCCTTTGACACCAGTGGATAGTGAAGCAAATGAGCATGAGAAAAGGACTCCTATCTTTTTCTTGGGCTCTCATTTCCCTGCATTTTTTTTCCCTGCCCTTTTCTGTGCTTGATGTGCCCAAGATGCAGATGAGCAGATCTATCTACATCTCTTCATTTCAATTCTGTGGCAATAGCTCCTTAGGGCGAGGGTGGAAGTATGGGGCACGTTCTTCCCTTCCGAGACTTTCTAACTAAGTTAATGGGACTTAGACCACGTGGCCGGCGAGGTCGTGAGAGCTACCTGTACCCAAACATTTAAACAATTTGTCTGATCTCTCTTTAGCTTACCTGCTCATGCCTTTAGACCAGGGATATTGACCCTGTTGAACTTGATGTCTAATCATGGTAAGCCCTTCAATAAAATCTCTCTGAAAAGAACATTTACATGAGCAAGCCACTTATTAATCCCGTAACTGTATTCTTGTGTGCCCCGGCCGACCTCAGCAAAGAGGTAAAGTTAGGAGACAGGAGTCATCTGCTCTGTGTCTGAGGCTTGATACCTCCCATCTCATTTTCTAAAACTGAATTTTGAAAAAGGCTAGAATAACAGTGTCAGCCATAGATATTATTGAGCACAGCCCACTCGCTAAAGCAAATGGGTAATAATCTTGCTAAGTGCTGTCATTTTATTTATTTCTTTACACATTGCTGGACGCTGGTAGCTCACACATCCTCACCTGTAATCTTAGGAGGCTCAGGTCTGAGGATCGAGGTTCAAAGCCAGCCTGGACAGGAAGAGTCCTTGACACTCTTATCTCCAATGAACCTCCAGAAATGCTGGAAGTGGCGCTGTGGCTCAAGTGGTAGAGCACCAGCCTTGAGTGAAAGAGCTCAGGGACAGCGCCCAGGCCCTGAGTTCAAGCCCCAATATTGGCACATGCACAAAGATGACAATAATACGTAGTTTCAAAGTAGCAAAGATGAGGAAATCTTTAGCAGTTATGCAAAGCAAACCTTTCTTTTTAAAAAAAATTCTGGGATTTGAACTCAGGCCCTCAAACTTGCTCTGCTTTGCTTGCTCTGTCAGCATCCATCACTTGAAACACATCTCCAATATGAAGTTTCTTTTCTTCCTTCCCTTCTTTCCATTCTTGTGCTCGCTTTCTCTCTTTCTTTCTTATTCTTTCTTCCTTCTTTTCTTTTTCTTTCTTTCCTTTCTTTCTTTCTTTCTTTCTTTCTTTCCTTCCTTCCTTCCTTCCTTCCTTCTTTCTTTCTTTCTTTCATTCTTTTCTTTTTCCTTCTTTCCTTTCTTTTCTCTTTTCCTTTCCTTCCCCTTTTCCTTCCCTCCCTTCACTTTCCTTCCTTCCTTCCTTCCTTCCTTCCTTCCTTCCTTCCTTCCTTCCCTCCTTCCTTCCCTCCTTCCTTCCCTCCTTCCTTCCTTCCTTCCACCTTTCTTTTCATGTTGAGCTTGTGCTGGATCTTGAACTCAGAGCCTGCTCACTGTCCCTGAGCCTTTTCACTCAAGGCTCGGCGCTCGACCACTTGAGCCACACCCCTACTTCTAGCTTTTTAGTGGTTCATTGCAGAGAAGAGTCTCACTTTCTTACCTGGGCTGGCATTGAACCAGGATCCTCCTATCTCAGTCTCTGAGTAGCTGGGATTACAGGCAGGAGCACTCACGCCCCAGACCTCATGGCGTTTTTGATGCATGCTCTGCTTAAGGAAGAGTCACAAGACACCCCTTTATTCACAAATAACTTTCTATTTCTATCATTGAAATGAATGATTCTGGTTCTCTCCCATTTGCATTACTTTATTTATAGCGTCTTCATGAGCAGTGTTATAAATAACCATGGTGAATGCTTTAGATGATCCGTTTATCTCCATAATGGTGACCTTTGTCACTTGAACCGTTGTTCAGTGGATCATCCAAACAGAGGAGAGTGAGGCTTTTTGTGGAATTAGTGCTTACCAAAGAGCTGATCACTTTACTCCAAACCAGTCATTAGACCCAGGAAATGGGCCACTCTGAAAGCATTATTATGTTCATGTAACAAAAACCAGAGGGAGAGAAAGAAAGGAAAATAAACACATGGCTTACGTGCAAATGCCACTAATCCAGGATTTCTGAGCCCTTTCTACAGTTCGGATTGAGTAATTCTTTGTTGTGGGAAGCGTAAGCTGTTTAGAAACACCCCTGGCCTCCTCTTGTGACATGGTGTAAGTATTGCAATATCTGCACACATTGCAATCCCCACACATCAAAGACAAAACAAAACAAGCTGTGGAACCCACACCTGTCACCCCAGCCAGGCTGGAGGCTGAGATCCGAGGACTGTGATTCGAAGCCAGCGTGGGCAGGAAAACCCAGGAGGCTCTTCAATCTCTAATGAACCGTCAAAAAGCCAGAAGTAGAGGTGTGGCTCAAGTGCTAGAGCGCCAGCCTAGAGTGGAAAAAAAATCAAATGAGAGAGCCAGTCCCTGAGTTCCCTTCAAAGATGTGCATGGAATTCTAGAATTCCATTTTAAAGTCTTCACAGTTTTAACATATATTCACTATATCTGTGATATATATGTGTGTGCGTGCATTGTATTTTTATACAGGTATATATCTGTAAAGAGTATATACGCATATGATTATACATAATATGTTTTAGCTGGCACTGGAGACACATAGATATCTCATATTGGTCTTCCAAACTCTTTCTTCAATGCTTGACACGCGACTGTTTTCAATGGACGTATCTGCTCTTCATAGTATCTAATTGAGCATAGTTATCCGGCTGTGTGCCTGGATGATATTTTTCCCAGTTGTGAAATACCTGCCCAGCTCCCTAGATACTAGATAGGAAAAAACTCTCCTCCATGGCTCAGGCTGGCCCTCCTGGCTACTTGGGGGCAGGAGACCGAGATCTGGAGGATTGTGTGTTGAGGCCAGACAGTGTTTCCAAAGTAGACAGCAAAAAAAAAAAAAGCCAGGCTGGAGGCATGGCTTCATAGTAGAGGACCATCCTCACACATGCAAGGTCCTAGTTCAAATCCCAGTACCCCCAGAACACACACACACACACACACACACACACACACACACACACACACACACACACACACACACGAATCTTCTTCCGCAAGTTGGAGAAAGTCGGATAGAGGTGGACCGCCTTCCCCAAGCCAGCTATGTTAGCCATACCAATTCTGGGTCATTCCATGGGGGGGGAGGGGTTTCCATCCGGATCACCATTACACCTTGTAATGTGGGTGATGACAGGGTGCTAAGAATCGAACCCAGGACTTCGCACACACTAAGCAAGGGCTGTATCATCCACGAGACACCCCCGGTTTTGGGAGTCCATTGTGGGTTTCTGACCAGCTCGTATCAATATCCTACACTTACTAAGTATAATATATTCCTTCTCCATAGTTTTCCTCCATTTTTTCCCCCTATCACCGCATTTTAGTCTCTGCTCGCATTATATCGCTTGTCAAAAATTGCCCAGGAGGCTGGGAAGGCGGCTCAGTGGTAGAGGGCTTGCCTAGCATGCATGAGGCCCTGGGTTCGATTCCTCAGTACCACCTAAGCAGAAAAAGCCACAAGTGGTACTGTGGTTCAAGTGGTAGAGCGCCAACCTTGAGCTGAAGAGCTGAGGGACAGCGCCCAGGCCCTGAGTTCAATTCCCAGGACTGAAAAAAAGAAAAAGAAAAGAAAAGAGAATTGCTCAGTGCAAATCTTTTCTTCTGTACTTCATATATTACAGAAATATTAACCTTTCTATTAGAAGAGGTTCGGCGTAGAGACTGGATTGAACTCTAACCTCTCCATTTCAGTTCTTCGTATTTCGTCAGATTTTTCTGAGATGATCGTTCACATGTGAAAAAGTGTGTCTTCTTCCAGCATGATTATTCAAGAGTTTTTATAAGGTAAAAAAAATACATAAATATTATGCGTCTCTTTCCCCATTAATTATGAAGCGCAGGTCTGTTTCTTGGGGAAATTTAATCTGTATGTTTGATTCATCATCTCATAATTTTTTCAAAGGTAATTTTGTGAGAGCCATTGGACATCCATCATTATGATGATGATGTGTGTGTGTATGTGTATGTATGTGTGTGTGTATGTGGTTTATTCTTAACATCAGGAGACCGTATTGTGCTATAAATTAAATATATATGTATACATATATTATATATATATATATATATATATATATATATATATATATTCCTCACTACCATGAGAAATTGTATCTTCCCATGAGATTGTACTGAGCACTTAAAATTACCTAGGCATCCAAGCACCACTGACACACACCTGTAATCCCAGCTACTCAGGAAGCTGAGATCTGAGGATCGTGGCTTGAAGCCAGCCCAAACAGGAAAGTTCATGAGACTCGTATATCTCCAACGAACCACCAGAAAACCAGAAGCGGAGTTGTAGCTCAAGTGGTAGAGCGCTAGCTAGGCCTTGAACCAAAGAACTCAGGGACAGTGCCCAGGCCCTGAGTTCAAGCCCCAAGGCCAACACAAACAAGCAAACAAACACACAAAGAAACAAAACAACCCGGGCAGATTCCACAGTGGCTCCTGCCTGTAATCCTCACTGCTCAGGAGGCTGAGATCAGAGGATCACAGTTTGAAGCCATCCTGTGGGGGGAGGAAAAGAAATTGGAAGAGGTT
>NW_024871436.1:75000-85000 GCF_019054845.1 Dipodomys spectabilis
AATGCTATCATAACAGTATTTAACATTTCTTTTGCTTATTTTAAGGGATCTTTCTGCCTATCTTTTTAAACAGGGTGTTTTCTGTCCCACAAACACATAAAGAATGAAGGGTGGATGGAAGTCTCTTTTCTAACATGCGCATGACCAGACTCTTTCCTTGCTATGTAATTAAACTTGTTTTTCTGGCACTTCTAAACATTCTAGTTAATTTTACACAGCTAGTGTTCCTAGCACCTAAAAGGAATTTCCTCTTAGGCTATTTTGGCAACTATGTGTTTTTTTTTCTTCTTCTTATATCTGAAGAAAAAAAAAATAAAAACAAGTTCGATACTCTAGGTAGGACATGTTTAAAAATTCCAATTATCTTTCAAATCTTCTGACATCCTGATTTGTTACAGTCAAAAAAGATGTTAAAAAAAATAGGCCCAAAACTTGACCTCACAGAAAGATACAGCTATCACCAAATGTGAAGAATTTCAGATTTTAATTTGTTTTTCAAGTTCTGTAACAAAAATATAAACATGGAAGGCTCCCTCTTGTGGGTAAAATTACTACCTGTGAGTTTTATTCTGTGTCACCCAAGAATAAGAGGGAATGAATACTGTTTGAATTTTAGGTAAATTTAACTACGGTTGTTTATGTCGGTTAGCTGTGACATCTCACTGAACTGAGCAAAAGCAGAGGTTGAGGGATTTCACTAAAGTTTCAATGTAAAAAAGCACACATAAATGATGTGTGTGTGTGTGTGTGTGTGTGTGTGTGTGTGTGTGAGTGTGTGTGTACTGGGGCTTGAATTCAGGACCTAGGTGCTGTTCCTTAGTTTTTTCTCTCAAGGCTGATACTCTACCATTTGAACCACAACTCTACTTCAGGATTTTTGCTGGTTAACTGGAGATAAAGAGTCTCATGGACTTTTCTTCTCAAGTTGACTTCAAACTCCAGTCTTCACATTTCAGCCTCCTGAGTAGCTAGGGTTACAGGCGTGAGCCACCAAGGCCCAGCTTACAAACTGTATTTTAATTGGTTGGTTACATATGTAGCGTCTCTATTTTAGCTTAGCATGCCATTCCTGATGTTCAATGCTCTTTAGTGATAACTATTCCTCATCTTGCCAAAGTTTCCAGTGTAGTAATTAGTAAATGGATAAGTTCACTCACATTCTTCTCCTTGTCATCTTGGTGACTTACTTGGAAGGAAAAGCTTTCTAGAACAATCACACTCTGAGAAGGTATCAGACAATAATAAACCTCCCATAAAGCTTGTGGGAAAAGCAGAATCATCAGTGAAGCTGTAAAACTGGTCAGGTGCCAGTAGTTCATGCTTGTAATCCCAGCTACTCAGGTAGCTAATATCTGAGGATCAAGGTTCAAAGCCAACCTGGTCAGGAAAAGTCCATAAGACTGTTATCTCCAAAGAACCAGCAAAAAGCTAGAAAGAGGTAGAGCTGTGGTTCAAGTGGTAGACCCTCATCCTTGAGGGCAAAAGCTAAGCAAGAAAATGAGCCACTGAGTTCAAGCCCTAATCCTGGAACAAAAAGAAGAAGAAAGAAGAAAAGAAGGAAGACGAAGAGGAGGAGGAGGAGGAGGAAGATGAGAGGAAAGAAAGAGGAGGAGGAGGAGGAGGAGGAGGAGGAGGAGGAGGAGAGGGAAGAAGGAGGAGGAGGAGGAGGAGGAGGAGGAGGAGGAGGAGGAGGAGGAGGAGGAAGAAGAAGAAGAAGAAGAAGAAGAAGAAGAAGAAGAAGAGGAAGAAGAAGAAGAAGAAGAAGAAGAAGAAGAAGAAGAAGAAGAAGAAGAAGATTTAAGAAGACCCATAACAAATTCTGAGAAAGAGGAATCTATTTTAGTATTACCTGTTCTAAAGTATGTGTACGCTATTTCCATGAAAGTAAGACCAAATGCCAGACTACTTAGGCGATTGGCATCTATGCACAAATAGGATTTTACAGTAATTCTGGTGGCTTTAGAATGGCAAGCTAATGTCTTCTGCTGCAAAGCACCATGTTATTATGCTTATCTATGTAAATGTATATGTAAAAGCGTATGCACGTATAAATTTCCATCTATAAATAAGAATTTATCTTGAAAATAAAATTTAAAAAGAAAACCACCCAAGCAGGCATTTCCTGCTTTCAGGAGTGAGGGTGGACAGATTTCCTAAGTGAAACAATGCCGTTAACGGTCTGCTTTTACTCTTCCAGCTTTTGTCTTTCTAATGACCCGGTTCCTGTTGGGATCTGTTTACAAGACTCTGGAAGCCAATCCCATCATTCCGGTTCCACACTGGGTAAGAAAAACCTTACAACGCACACACGCGTATAAAACACCTACCACAGACACACCTGTTCAAATCTGATGGCTGTAGGTGACTCACGCCCGTCATCCCAGCCACTCAGGAGGCTGAGATCTGAGGATCACGGTTCGAAGCCAGCCCGGGCAGGAAAGTCTGTGAGACTCTTATCTCCAATTAACCACAGAAAAAGCTGGAAGTGGCGCTGTGGCTCAAGTGGTAGAGCTCTAGCCTGGAGCAAAGGAGCAAAGGGACAGTGCCCAGGCCCTGAGTTCAAGTCCCAGGACCTGAAAGAAAAAAAATCCAATTACCACCTTTGCTACTAGGCACATAGGACAGTTTATGTCCCTTCTCTCCTTGATATTTATGTGCGCATTTATGAAGTTGTTTTTGATAAGGGGTTATATAAAGGGTTTCAATGGAATGGTGTCCGTTTATGAGAATAATATCGATTTACGCAGCTTTATAAATTTTTTAAAATTGTCTTCAAGTTGTGGCACAAAGGGTTTGCACTGCTTTTGGGGGGTAATTAGAGATAAGTGTCTCAAGGATTTTCCTATTCAGGCTGGCTTTGAACCTCGATCCTCAGCTGTGCCTCTTGACGAGCCGGGATTATAGGGGTGAGCCACGGCTCTGGTATTTGTGTGGTGAGCCTGTGAGCTACTTGTGTTAAGGAGTTACACCGTCGGAATCTCCCCCCTGCCTTGGCAGTTAGTGGATCTGTGTGTGCATGTGTGCAAATGCGTGTGTTCACCGTTTAGATCTGCCTTCCACATGTGAGAGAAAATGCGTGTCCTTTATCTCTCTGAATGCGGATGACTTCACATCATTGTTGTTGTTTTTAAGTCCATCAAAATGTATGAAATCTGTGCCCATAAAAATAGAGCACATGGTCTTTTGCAGTCAGATGACAGCTCGCTTTATAATGATAATTTTTCACACTCATTGTGAGCGGAATGTCTGGCCACTGGCAGATGATAATTCTTTTTATTTTTGCATTGTCTTAAGGAGACATATTTTTCTCCACGTTGTAAAAGCATTTTTTCCTCCACTGAAAAAAAAAACAAAAAACTGGTTTATAAAACATTTGTTACTACTTTTGTTTTTCCTTATTGTCATGAAAGAAATATTTTCGGGCCACCGTAGGTCAGCCACACATTTTAGAAGAATTTCCACGGCTCATTAAGTTATTCCGGGGTACGTCTCACTTACAAAATGCAGTTTTGCCGAAGATAAATATTTTCGAATTTGCTGGCAGGGAAAAACATATTCGTGGATCTCTCTCTGTGGGATTTGTGGAATTCTCGTTCATCACGGCACCAAAGTTACACTCTGGCCGGGCACTGGTGGCTCACACCTGTCATCCCAGCTACTCAGGAGGCTGAGATCTGAGGATCGAGGTTCAAAGCCACCCTGGGGCAGGAAAGTCTGTGAGACTCTGATCTCCAGTGAATCACCAGAAAACCGGAAGCTAAGGGATTGTGCTGAGGTCCTGAGTTCAAGCCCTGGTAATCACACACACACACACACTCTCTCTCTCTCTCTCTCTCTCTCTCTCTCTCTCTTGAGGGAGGGACTGCAAGTTTTAACCACAGCCTGGAGTTGAAAGTCGTTTTCTGCTACTTTAGATGATCAGTTAATCACCTGTTAACAAACACGTTGCAAGCAGGAACTTTCTGCTTTTCTGAAGAAGATTGACCCTATCAGAAAAAGGAAATCTCTTCCTTTTGATACTAAATGAATGAATGAATGATAATTACCGAGAAGTAGTCACCTTGCACAGTGATCTAGGTCTTCAATTTTTTTCCCAACAATTTTCTCTTGATTATTTTTTACCGGGGTTTGGACTGCAGAGTTACCTTGCACTTATTTAGCTTCGTTGTGAGTGGGTACACTACCGCATGAGCCACACCTCCTGTTTGGGTTTTTGCTGATCAGTGGACGATGGAGTTGGGTGGACAATTTTCTTCTTCCCCTGCACTGTTTTTAAACAGTGGCTCTCAGCCACCCAAGTAGGTAGGGCCACCAGTGTGCATCTCCAGCCTCAAGCCCTCCTGAGAATGGTTTGAATGCCGCATGATACACATGGAGGTGTGAAATAGGTAGAATCCCAAATAACCCGTGGCCTGGTGCAGGTGGCAGAGCTCCAACCAAGCAGGGACGAGGCCTCCACATCGCCAAGTTAAAATAAAACACCTTAAATAATAGGCTGAAAATATTTACAAATGACCAGCCTTACTTCACAGGAGAAAGGATTTCAGAGAAGGCTAAGGAATGATTGCATTGCTAACAAAGCAGGGATCAGTCACAGTGAATGATCACCAACCTAACGCTGCTGACGGTTTACAAGTTAAAATGCCAGTGCAAATGAGAGGAAAAAGTGGATGCTAACTAGAACCTTTACATCTCGTCGAGAAGGTGGACCGAATTGCGCTGTATCTCATTCATATATACTATTTATATGCTTGTTTATTAAGTGTATGCTTTTTGTACATGATTTATATATAAGATAGTCTATAAATATATATTTTTTATACATATATTAAATATACTTATGTAAACACATTATATTATGTATTATTTGTGAAATAGATATTCTATGACTAATATATTTATATAAATATTTATTTTATGCATTTTAAATATAAATGATATATTTATAGAAATCATATATGGATAAATAGATCATTTATATGTCTATAATATATAATTGTATGTAATATACTATATTATATATGTAATATATATGCATCATGTAATAGATATAATGTATGTTATGAATAATATATAACAGTTCCTGTTATATAGTAACAGGTACTAACATCTTAATTTGGAAGATAGCAGTATGTAAGAATCAAAGGAATTGAGGAATACGATTCTAATAGAAACTAGAATCAATGGAAACAGGAAGTCAAGCCTCAAGTACGGTCTAACAAGCAGAGAGGAATAAGGAATGGAAATCTGGATCCGGGCAACTGCGGCTGGACACAGAACATTTGTCTCACTCTTCAGGAAGTGGTGTTTTTCCTTCTTCGATAAGAGCCTTAAATATTTTCAAGGCATTCTGTGCGAAATTAAAGCGACTGAGTTTTTGTATTTCTCTGAGATGAGTTCTCTCTAACCACAGCTGGGCAGAGATCGACCCAAACTTCCTGCGTGTTTATCTTTTCCCCTTGGCTGCCTCTTTCATCGAGTGTTTTGGAACATGCCAAGTGGATCCTCTGACGGTTATGTTCAGGAGGAGGAAAGGAATATTACTTGGGAAAGAACATGTCTGCTCCAGGCAGGTATCTGAACATTTCACTCATCCAGCTGTTGAGATTCCGCTGGTCAAGACCTGTCCACGTGACTCTGCCCAGCTGCGGGAGAAGCTTCCAGAACCAGCCGGAAGGAACTCACTTAGGAAGAAGGCAAATATTTACCTGAAGGCATTCATTTTTTATCTCATTTGTCTTGGGCAGAATGTGATGTCCGGGGAGCTCACAGCTGCAGAGAGAGCATCACTGGATGATCTGGGTCACACCCTGGGGCACCCAGCCAGGAAAGCAGCTTTCCTCGATCATTTTGAGGGCCCGTGAAATGATGTGGGATGTGGTAGGAAATGAAACAAGGCGGAATCTGAACAGGACAGGATGGAGTTCTGAGTTTGCGTATGCACGAACACAGGGAGCATGCAATAATCTAATCCATTCACCCACGCATCTGAGTGTGTGTGTGTGTGTGTGTGTGTGTGTGTAGCCTGAGGCTTGAACTCAGGGCCTGGGCACTGTCCCTGAGCTTTTCTGTTCAAGACTTAGCGCTCTATCACTTGAGCCACAGCGCCCCTTCCCAGCTTTCTGGGGAGTAATCGGAGATCAGAGTCTCACAGGCTTTTCTGCTCAGGCTGGCTTCGAACCTCGATCCTCAGATCTCAGCCTCCTGAGTAGCTGGGATGACAGGCGTGAGCCACGGGTGCCTGGCAGGCTTAATTTTACGGATGCATTTCATGTTTGCAATATGTGTGGTTTGATATTGAGATCTGAGAAGTTTGAGGGAAGTTGCTTAGTACTTGGGTTCATCACGATAGTATACGTAGGTTTGTTCAAAGGAGACTCTGCATGCAGAGTCATAGAACTACTTAAAAAGCAATCTCCTGTTGACGTGGACAGCTGGCAGCCTGTTTGGGGTCAGGCAAGTTTGCAATGTCATGGTAAGGCTGAGTGACATGAGACGGGGCACAGGAAGGCTGCCAGGGCTCCTGCCCTTGCACTTGCTTAGGACCAGACTTGACCCATAGCTTCTTCTAGGCTCTACCTCTTGAGATAGCTTGGGCTTGTACACAAGAGATTGAGGACTACCTTTGTAGCTTAAGAATGCTTTATTTCTTTCATATATGTAATATTAAATATCAATTAATTATTAATTAATTAAATATTAATTAATATGTAATATTAAAGGAGGAAGTATTTAAGCCGGGTGAAGAAAATCACCACGAGATTGTACACCATGAGAAATGGTTGGTAGAAGTAGGATTGAGTCTTTTTTCCTTTTCTTTCTTTCCTTTCCTTTATTTTCCATTTCCTTTTTCTTTTTCCCTCTGCTTTCCATCATTCCTTCCTTCTTTCCTATCTTCCTTTTTCTTTCTCACTTTCTTCCTTTCTTTTCTGTCTTTTCCTTCCTTCCTTCCTTCTTCCCTTCCTCCCTCCTTCCCTCCTTCCTTCCTTTCCTCCTTCCTCCTTCCTTCCTTCCTTCCTTCCTTCCTTCCTTCCTTCCTTCCTTCCTTCCTTCTTCCCTCCCTCCCTCCTTCCCTCCTTCATTCCTTCCTTCCTTCCTTCCTTCCTTGCATGCTTGCTTTCCCTTCCTTCCTTCCTTCCTTCCTTCCTTCCTTCCTTCCTTCCTTCCTTCCTTCCTTCCTTCCTTCCTTCCTTCCTTCCTTCCTTCCTTCCTTGCATGCTTGCTTTCTCTTCCTTCCTTCCTTCCTTGCATGCTTGCTTTCTCTTCCTTCCTTCCTTCCTTATTTCTTTTTCTCCCTTCTTTCTTTTGTTATCTCTTGGGCTTGAACCCAGGGCCTCACCTCTCACTTGACGTCACTGAGCAAGGCTGGTGCTCTACTCCTTGAACCTTATCCTTAATGCTGGCTTTTTTGTGGTTAATTAAAGAATCTCGTAGACTCTTACTAGCCCTGTCTGGCTTTGAACCTCAATCCTCAGAGCTCAGCCTCCTGAACAGCTGAGATTATAGGTGTGAACTTAAGAGTACTTCTTTTAAAATGCGTATATTAAAGTGTTGCATTACCTTAGAATAGCAGAGGAGTTAGAACTGGAGGTATGTGAGGAAACCCACGATTAGTACTTCATTGGAAATCATTTGTATAGCTTGTACACACTTTCCCCTTCCCTTCCCTCCCTCTCCCTCCCCTCCCTCCTTCCTTTCCCCTCCCTCCTTTTTCCTCCCTCCCCTCTCCTTCCTATTCTGTTATTTCCTTTTTTTATTGCCGAACCCAAGCTGGCATTAATGACATGACAGAGAGGCATGGTATTTAAGAACAAATGAAGACTTGGGAAGACTTGGCAAGTCGTAAGTTCTGACTGTATGACTCCACGTCAAGTGCATCTTAAAACCACTTTATTCCATTTTTCCTCCTGGGTAAACTGAAAATAAACATGGAGGACAACACTCCACGCAAATACTACAATCCCGAAGCCGTTTAAAGGCCAGCAGGCAAGCTAGACTTGAAAACATAAACCAGTGCTAGGGATGGAGTCACGTTCCCAATAGATGAAGTTTCAGCTCAATCCACACCAAGAGAAAGACACCTAAAGCCTCAATGAGCGAAGTAACGTAACCTCAAAAACCTGTAAGGAAGAGATCAAGCGGAATCGTAGTCATCGTGAGATGAACTCATTTCTCTTCGTAGTTGAAGAAATAAAATGGACAGAAACGTCTGGAAATTTAGAGTGGAAAGGGGAGAGGGAAGGTCTGGGTGCCAGTGGTTCACATCTGTCATCCTTGCTACTCAGGAGCTGAAGATCCTGGTTCAAAGCCAGCCCAGGCAAGAAAATCCAGGAGACTCTTACCTCCAGGGAACCAGCAAAAAGCCAGAAGTGGAGCTGTGGCTCAAGGCTAGCCCTGAGCAAAACAAAAGGCTCAGAGACAACACCTAGGCCCTGAGATCAAGCCCCAGTAGACACGTGTGTGTGCATACATGTGTGCACACGCACACTCACACACACAAAGCTAGTGGAGCGATGGCTTAATTGGTAAGGAACCAGCCTTGAGCCAAAAAAAAAGAAAAGCCACATGAGAACATGGAACTCTTGCGTTCAAGAAGACTTAAGCACCAGATTATATACTAGATGGAGCACAATCCACACAGAGAAACTTCCAGAACCTTCCAGAAGGTTCGGCCTACGAGACGCTGCACGTCTGGATGGTGAATCTGAGCCCCGAAAGAGGTCAACCGAGACCGCTATCTGCTTCGAATTGGTAGCGATTCCTTTTTTGGATGGTTTTGCTGATCTCTCTCAGTTCATGTTCCTTTCATGCAAGAAAAAACAGATGTCAATGGCAGGGAGGCACTTGCTTTGACCCCTGCGCTGGGTAATGATTTGTGATTCTAATCGGTTGTGGATTTTTGTACCTTTTTGGCGGGGAGGGGACACCTCTCTCTTTCGCCTGCAAATCGGTGCGGGCCTCGCTTTAACTGTTTATCCAGTCCTGTGACTTATTTTTTCATTCACCCGCAGACACCCTCATCTGGAAAGGAAAACGCTTTATTGCCTGGAGAAAGGCAGAATAATCCCATTACACTGTACATTATCCAGCGAGTTGGGTATAATTAAAGATCACCCTGCCATGGGACGGTCTCTGGGGCATTTATCCGGGCAGGGCTCAGCGGCCTTTGACAGTGAGCCACTCTGTTGACAGAACTGTCGCAGAAATGGTGCCACATTCTGAGGAGCCCTGTGTAGCACACAGTCCCCTTCTAATGTGGGTGGTTTAAACCACCACGGGACCTCACCAAAACCCTCAATACGACTGAAGTTGATTTAAAACACAAACAACATTCTGTGCCCTGTTGACCAAAATGTGACTGATCTGAACTCCTAGGGATAGACCCGAGAGTCTGGAAGACTCTGAGCAAAGCCAGGGTCTCCCAGACATCACCCTGCATTAAGATCCTTATTTATTTTAAAGACAAGGAATAAAGAAGGCATTTGTCTGTTTTCAGGGGTACCAGGACAGGTTTCTGGGGCTGTAACGCCGGGAAAGTGACTTCCTGTTCAAAGTTACCCAGTGAATCTAGAAGCATCTGATGGCATTGATTCTGAACAGTGCAGACCTTACCTACGGATCGTGCACTGCGTAACTATGATTACAGTACAGTAGTACTGTTATCGACATAATAATATTGTTATGTCCATCGTGCGCGTCCTGTGTAAGAACTCAGGGTGTGATCCCATGTTTCTGTTTTTCTGAATGGAATAAAGTATATTTTTATATTTTAATTTGCTTTTTTTTTTTTTGGTTGCCAGTCCTGAGGTTTGAACTCAGGGCCTGGGCACTGTCCCTCAGCTCTTCAGCTCAAGGCTGGTGCTTTACCCCTTGAGCCACAGCGCCACTTCTGGCTTTTTTTTGTGTCTGTGGTGCTGAGGAATCGAACCCAGGGCTTCGTGCATGCTAGGCAAGCGCTCTACCACTGAGCCACCTGCCCAGCCTCTATTTTCTATTCTAC
>NW_024871436.1:90000-142500 GCF_019054845.1 Dipodomys spectabilis
TATTATATAAATATAATAATTCATTTTTCTTCTGGCTTTTGTGCCAAGACTGAGCCTTGAACTCAGGACATATTCCTCTTGCTTGGCTTTTCCCCCTTAAGGCTGGTACTTTAACCACTTAAGCTATGACTCTACTAGCAGCTTTTACTGGTTAGTTGGGACTAAGAGTCTTATGGACTTTCTCATCTTGTCTGACTTTGAACCAGGATCCTCAGTGATCAGACAATTAAATAACTAAAATTACTAGTATGAGCCACTAGCCCTGGGCTATTGTAATTTTTATTTGCAGTTAGGAATCAAATGTATCCATTTACTAAGTGAGACTAGCTATATTCAGAGGGCACTTAGAGACCCTAGGACAGATGGCAAGCATAGCTTGAATTCACGGTATATAGAGGTTTGAAAATAAAGTCAAATACAATATTCAGAGTCAATACTGGCATATTTAAAAGTACTGAGGGTTGGGGCTGGGCAGGTGGCTCAGTGGTAGAGTGCTTGCCTAGCCTGCAGGAAGCCAGGTTTAATTCCCTCAGTACCACATACATAGAAAAAAGCCAGAAGTGGAGCTGTGGCTCAAGTGGTAGAGCGCTAGCCTTGAGCTGAAGAGCTGAGGGACAGCGCCCAGGCCCTGAGTTCAAGCCCCAGGACTGGCAAAAAAATTAAAAAGTACTGGGGGGGGTGGTTGATGTTTATGTCAAAGATTAGGAAATGGAAAATGGATTAAGTAAAAATTAAGTTTTTTATTTATTACCTATTATATGCATATATTATATATTTATACATTCATATATTATATATTTATTATTATATGCATATATTGTGTATAATGACATATACTATGTAAATATAATGTGTATTATAAATTATAATACAGAATAGAGTATAATTATATACATATTATATATATATTGTATATACAAGTAATGTATAATACAATTATAGATGCATATGTTCATATTATATATTATATATGTATGTATAATACATAGTACCTATAGTATATATATAGTATATATATTGTATAATATGTATAATAACTAATATGTAACATGACAACATATAATTTTATATGCATACTCTATTATATGGAATTGTATAACGTTTTTAATATATACTATATATTATATAATTTATATACCCATTGTTTATGTAAAAAATATATAATTAGCATAGAGAAATGTTCCTGAAAAATTTGGCTTCTGCAAAGTATAAAGCCTAAGATGAAATGAGAAAAATGATGAAAAATTCAGGGAGGCTAATTTAGGAAATTTCGTTTTTTCCCAAGGCCTTTCTGGGACTTTTTCGAATGAACTTAAACACTCTTTGTCTGCAGCAGAGAAACCTTCACAGCGCCATCCCATGTGAAGGGTAGATGGCTAGGGTGGAGCACCCCTAAACCAGAGCACACCCCAAGCCTTGCAAGCTCCGCCCACCTATTCACACTGGCAAAGGGCCAACCCTTTATCCCCAGTCCTATTTTGGGTGCCTCCCTCTCCCCCTCACCCCTCCCCCTCCCCCTCCCCCCTCCCCCTCCCCCCCTCCCCCTCCCCCCTTTCCCTCCTCCTCCCCCTCCCCCTCCCCCTTTCTCCTCCTCCTCTTCCTCCTCCTCCTCCTCCTCCTCCTCCTCCTCCTCCTCCTCCTCCTCCTCCTCCTCCTCCTCCTCCTCCTCCTCCTCCTCCTCCTCTTCTTCTTCTTCTTCTTCGCCTTCTTCTTCTTCTTCTTCTTCTTCTTCGCCTTCTTCTTCTTCTTCTTCTTCTTCTTCTTCTTCTTCTTCTTCTTCTTCTTCTTCTTCTTCTTCTTCTTCTTCTTCTTCTTCTTCTTCTTCTTCTTCTTCTTCTTCTGCCTTCTTCTTTGCCTTCTTCTTCTTCTTCTTCTTCTTTCTTCTTCTTCTTCTTCTTCTTCTTCTTCTTCTTCTTCTTCTTCTTCTTCTTCTTCTTCTTCTTCGCCTTCCTTCTTCTTCTTCTTCTTCTTCTTCTTCTTCTTCTTCTTCTTCTTCTTCTTCTTCTTCTTCTTCTTCTTCTTCTTCTTCTTCTTCTTCTTCTCCTTCTTCTCCTTCTTCTCCTTCTTCTCCTTCTTCTCCTTCTTCTCCTTCTTCTTCCTCTCCTTCCTCTCCTTCCTCTCCTTCCTCTCCTTCCTCTCCTTCCTCTCCTTCCTCTCCTTCCTCTCCTTCCTCTCCTTCTTCTCCCTCTTCTCCCTCTTCTCCCTCTTCTCCCTCTTCTCCCTCTTCTTCTTCTGCTTCTTCTGCTTCTTCTGCTTCTTCTTCTTCTGCTTCTTCTCCCTCTTCTCCCTCTCCCTCTCTCTTCCTCTCCCTCTCCCTCTCCCCCTTCTTCTCCTGATCCTCCTTCTCCTCCTCCTCCTTCTCTTTCTTCTCCTTTTCCTCCTCCTCCTCCCACTCCTGTTTCTTCTTCTTCTCTTTCTTCTTCTTCCTCCTCCTCCTCCTCTTCTCTCCTCCTCCTCCTTCTCCTCCTCCTCCTCTCCCCCTTGTCCGGCTCCTCCTCCTCTTTTTCCTTCTCCTTTTCCCCTGCCTCCTCTTCTTGTTCTACCTTGCCTCCTCCATTTCCCTTGTCTCCTTATTCCCCCTCATTCCCTTCCTCCTCTTTCCTCTTCTCCTTCCTCTTCTTGTTTTTCTTCCTGTGTATTTGAAATGTTGGGTACCTGATGAAGAATCCTCACCATCTCTCTTATTTCTGCAAGAATCAGGGGAGTGCCTTTGGGAAGGACCACAGGGGTCAAAGCAGACACATATCTGAACATTGGGCAGACAGTGAATCAAAGCCCGAGTCAAAAGCTTAACCATAACACGAAGGTGACATCCCCCCCACCTCTGCCCAGCGCCCGGCCCAGGCCCAGGCCCCGGGTTTGAGGTGATGCAGACAGCGGGGTCTGTGTCTGGACGGCTTCCTGCTTGAAGGTGGTTTGACATCAGCGTGGTACTGGGTTCTCAGACAGAAGGGCTGTCTTCAGGAACTTTCTGGAAGGATCGGGCCTAGAGAAAAGGCCTTAGGTTCCTGGGATTTGTCTTTTCTTTTCTTAGCGCTTTTGTGCTGACCTTCAGGCCTGAGCTGGTGGCCTGGCTGCTGTCTCTGAGCTCAAGGCTGGCAGGTGCATCGAGCCAGCCACGGCTGCACTTCCAGTTCTCTGTGAGTGTGGATGGTTGGTTGGGTAGTGGCCTTGAACCGTGGTCCGCAGAGCTCCGCATCTTGAGGAGCCTGGGTTACAGGCATGCGCCGGCCCGGCTGAACTTAGAAATAGGGTTCTGTTTTGGGGGATTGCTTTGTGTTGTTTGTTGGGGGTAGATCTGTCTTCTTTAAGGTGACGGGGGGGGGGGGCACGTCTACCTCCTCTTTCTGGCCCAAGATGTAAATGCCCACTCTGCGTCAAAACTCAAGAGGCCCACGGGTCTTAGCGGTGAGCCAAGTAAACCTTCCTACTTCATAAAGCTAGCTGCCTCCAGTCTCTCATCCTAGTCTCGTGACACTGACTGACAGAACGTCTCAAGACCCTCCTCTTAAGTTGTGTTCATCTATTACGGCAATATAGTCTCCGTCTTTGGTATTTTCTCCAGTGTCTCACTCTGCTATGAATTTTTGTACGGAAGAAACATCACTGTCTGTGGACTTGGATTTCGGTCCTGTGCTGACTGTGCTATAAAAAGAAAAGAAAAAGCAAGGCCTTAGTGGCTCCAGCCTACCATCTTACCTACTCAGGAGTTCTTTTCATTTTTGAGTCATGGGGCTTGAACTCAGGGCCTGGGCACTGTCCCTCAGCTCTTCAGCTCAAGGCTGGCGCTCTACCACTGGAGCCACAGAGCCACATCCAGTTTTCCGTGGTTCATTGGAGATCAGAGTCTCACGGACTTTCCTGCCCAGGCTGGCTTTGAACCGGGATCCTCAGATCTCAGCCTCCTGAGTAGCTGGGATGACAGGTGTGAGCCATATCTTTTATAGACATAATTCAGACTATCTTCTAGACTTCAGTAGTCAAAGACTTTGAATAACCCACCAGAAATAGCACTACGTGTTCTAATTTGACACTACACTGTCTCCCCAACTTCCTGGCAAATTGTATTGAATCTGGAATATTGCAAAACAGTTCAGAATATTTAAAAATCGTGTCTAGATGAAATCTATAATCCATTTTGACAAATATTGGATAGCAGTATGAAGAATATGTTTTGTGAATACATTTTTTTTTTTTTTGGGTCCGGTTGTGGGGCTTGAACTCTGGGCCTGGGCGCTGTCCCTCAGCTCTTCAGCTCAAGGCTAGCGCTCAACCACTTGAGCCACAGCGCCACTTCCAGCTTTTTTCTTTTTGCTTATGTGGTGCTGAGGAATCGAACCCAGGGCCTCAGGCATGCAAGGCAAGCGCTCTACCACTGAGCCACCTTCCCAGCCCGTGAATACATTTTTATCTTATGGGCCAAATAGACACTTTTGATGACACCTAAACAATGAAACTCAGCTGATTCTAGTGATGGCCACTACTTACATATCACAAACTCTCAGTCAGCAAGTATTCTAAGCTCTTTATTTGAGCTCACTAATTTGATTTTCTTAAAAACAAAGATTGCCAGTTGCTGGTGGCTCATACTTAGAATCTTAGCTACTCAGGGGGCTGAGATTTGGGGATTGAAGTCTAAAGCCAGAGAGCAGGAAATTCCGTGAGACTCTTACTGCCAATAAACCACCAAAAAATCAGAAGTGGAGCTGTGGCTCAAGTGGTAGACCACTAGCCTTGAGCCAAAATAGCTTAGGGATAGCACTAGGTCCCCAGTTTAAGCCTCACAACTGGCACAAAAAAGAAAGAAAAAAAGGAAAAGAAAGATAGAAAGAAAGAAAGAAGAGAGAGCAGAAGGAAGGAAGGAGAGAGATAAAGAAAGAAAGGGAGGGAGGAAGGGAGGGAGAGAACATGAAGGAAGGAAGGAAGGGAGGAAGGAAGGAAGGAAGAAAAGAAGGAAGGCAGGAAGGAAGAAAGAAAGAAAGAAAGAAAGAAAGAGAAAGAAAGGAAGAAAGGAAGGAAGGAAGAAATGAAGAATACACAAATGATTTGATAGTTCTCCATTCTTTTATAGATACACAAGGATTAATGGATGGTATTTTTACCCTATCTAGTCCTGAGTTTTTTCTAGATAAAGTTTCACATGTGTCTTCTGTATGGATACCCATAGTTAATTTACAGACGAAAAGTTACCTTTAGGCCTTTTTGAAAGGATCTACCTACCACACTTGGAATAAAGGAGTTAAAAAATAGAACGATGGGTGTTATCTGCCTCACCTCTATGAAGATTTGAACAGGAATTAAATGATTCGTCTTTGTCTTTCTTTCATGCTGATCCTTGGAGTTGAACTCATAGCCCAGGCACTGGTTCTGAGCTTCTTAGTTCAAGGCTAGCGCTCTACCACCTGAACCATAGTCCTATTTCCAGCTTTTTGATGATTCATTAGAGATACGTGTCTCAACTCCTTCCCTGCCTGGGCTGGCTTTGAACTGCTAGAGTCTCATCTCAGTCTCCTGAGTAGCTGGGATCAGAGGTGTCAGCCACCAGCACCTAGCCAATTATTACCATTCAAGTTTTCTGTCTGAAGTTCTTTCCTTCCTCTCTCTCTCTCTTTCTCTCTCTCTCTCTCTCTCTCTCTCACACACACACACCTTTGTGCTTCTTTTCTTTTTATCTTTTCCTTCTTGGCCTTTCTCTTCCTTATTTCAACGCACCCCTCTTGTTTTCTAGTCCGAGTACATCATTTTCTGCTATTGTGCTTTCAAAGCAGGAGAAGAAGGGGGGGAAAAGACAGAAAAAGTGGCTTCAGGGGCTTTGCGGTGAATACAAATGCAACGCTCCCGTGTCCATTGTGTGTTCCCATTTGTTTTCGCTGTATCGATTTATCAGCAGAGGGAAATTACTTGTGGGAAGAGAGGATCCCAGTCACAATGACATTTATTTCATAGTACAAGGAGGCTCTCCAGCGCGTCTCCGTGTAACCCAGATATTGGAGCTGTAAAAAGGGCTTGTAACAAGGTTTAGTGCTGTGATTAGATCGTGTTGAGCACCTTGCTTCCTAACAACCAGCACTCAGCAAGAGCTCCAGCCTCCGGTCACCAGCCCTTCTTTGCTTCTTTCTTTCTTTCTTTTTTTTATTTTTAAGCATAGATAGCAAAATCCATCCACTCCATCTCCGCTGAGTGGTTCCTGTTCCAAAATCCTCTTTAGGATTTGTATTCTATTACATGTAATAGAATACAAGTAAAATGCCAGGAAACACTTGCTTAATTCATCCCCTCAATGTGTGTAGTGTGTGTTTGTGTGTGTTTGTGTGTGTGTGTGTGTGTGTGTGTGATATTTAGGTGAGGGGTTCTCATTCTTTGTTTCTTTGTTTCTTTTTGTCAGCCATGGGGCTTGAACTCATGGCCTGGGCGCTGTCCCTGAGCTCTTCAGCTCAAGGCTGGCGCTCTACCACTTGAGCCACAGCACCACTTCCAATTTTCTGGTGGTTCACTGGAGATCAGAGTCTCATGGACTTTCCTGCCCAGGCTGGCTTTGAACCGTGATTCTCAGATCTCAGCCTCCTGAGTCGCTGGGATGACAGGCGTGAGCCACCAGCCCCTGATTCATTCTTTATTTTGGAGCAAGCATTCCGTTTGAATTCACAAAAGCCAGGGATTTTGAGTTACATATGCTGTGAAACCAAACCCCTTGGCTAGAGAACAGGACAGGGTGAGGAATTGTAACTCTACAGTGGTTTGGGCTTACCCATTTGGGGTAAAATTTCTTGCTATTGTCTGTCTAATCCTAGCAATTAGGAAGTTAACTTATTTCCTCTCTGATCATCCTAAATTTTTTTTTAGGACTGATCCATTTAGGTTTGCAAATGCCAGGATCTCTTTAGTAGCCAGGACGACATGAGCCTATTTGCTAAGAAAGCCAGGTACGGGTGGCTCATGCCTGTAATCCCAGCTGCTCAGGAGGCTGAGGTCTGAGGGTCCCATGAAGCCAGCCTGGGCAGGAAAGTTCATGAGACTCTTTATCTCCAATGAGCCACCAAAAAACCAGAAGTAGAGCTGTGACTCAAGTGGTACAGCACCAGCCTTGAGTTTAAAAACCTAAGGTACAGCGCCCACATCCTAAATTCATGCCCCCAGTATCAACACACACACACACACACACACACACACACACACACACACACACGATAGATAGATAAAAATAAGAATAGAATATCTTTTTCCTCCCCATCTTCCTTCACTCTGGAGATTTGTTTATTTCCTAATAATGTTGGCCATCTCAAAAAGAGGATTAAGAGCTGCAGAATTCACAATGTTCTAAATTTGAGTTGGCAGCACTTACAAAAACCTACACATTTTGGGTTTTTAAAAAATGGTTGTTGTTTGTGTTTGTTTTTTAGACTGATGATCTAACCCTGCCCTATACTGTACGTACTAGGAAACATTCTACCACTACAGCCCAGCCCAGTCCAGTCCAGCTCCCTCCCTCCCTCCCTCCCTCCCTCCCTCCCTCCCCCCCCCTCTCTCTCTCTCATATCTGTGTGTCTCTAGCCTTCTCTGTTTCTTCACTTCTTTTGAGTAACTGTGTTGTGATACTGCAGTATATAGAACTTTAAGGGAACATAGTCTGATGTTGGAAGACTTAATCACAATTAGTTTAGCAAAAGTATGAACAGAGTAATAAGAGCTGTAAATTTCACTAATACTTGGAATATAAAATCATAGACGGCAGGCAGAGAGCTAGGAAGTATGCAATCTGTGGAATTCAAAGACATCATCTCAACAAGAGTGATCAGATCATATATACCTTTCTCTTACCCATCGTAAGAATCATGGCTGACAGCTCCGAGCAAAATACTGCTACAAAGAGGAAAACATCATAAGATTACTTTAATCCTACTTTGTATGCAACATAGGAGCATTCGGGACCCAAGGAGATCTGTCTTAGGCTTTGATTCCATGGAGAATGAACTACCATGTGGAAAAGTGGTTGAATGGTGCTCATACTTGTAGTCCTAGCTACACAGGAGGCTGAGGTCTGAGGATCGTGATCCAAAGCCTGCCTGGGGAGATCACTCTCTGAGATTCTTTGCTTCAATTAGCTACCAGAAAGCCAGAAATGGAGGCGGCCTGGTTCAAGTGGTAGATCAGCAGTCTTGCATGAGAAAGCCAAGAAACAGTGCCCACATCCTGAGTTTAAGCACCAACACTAACAACAAAAGAAGAGGAAGGGTATCTCAAATTGTAAAGACCGAGAGGAAAGGGACAAAAGGGTGCTTCGCCCAGGTTTTCTGGACCTGGCTGTATAATATTCCCTTAACCCCGGGCCTCACTGGAATAAAGATCCTCAAGGAGAAAGTGAAATGTGAAGAAGTGATCTTAGTGAGCCTCATGGCTTGCTTTGTGGGGAAGAGGAAGAACTCTCTGTTTTCCAATTTTCTGTGACTTGTTTTGGTGACAGAATAGAAGGATGAGAGGAAGGCCCAGGAGAATCCCAGAGCTTCAGATTCAAGTCTGAAGCAAGTCAAAGCCCCAAGCGTCGGAATGTTGACTGTGTGTATGGGTGAATACCAGTCCTGGGACTTGAACTCAGGTCTGGGTCCTAACCACCCTGAGTCTCTCTGTTCAAGGCTACCACTTGAGCTACAGTTCCCCCTCTGGCTTTGTGTTGGTTCATTGGAGATCAGAGTCTCACAGACTTTCCCACATGGGCTGGTTCGAACCACGATCCTCAGATCTCAGCCTCCTGAGAAGCTGGGATGACAGGGGTGAGCCACCAGTGCCCGACTTGTGTATCAATTGTTGAACCCTCACACAATGAAGGAATTTCCCTTCACTCTATGTTTTCTCTCTGACCTGTATATTACCTGTTCCGGTGGTTGTAGGATGAACCCAGTTAAAATCCCTAATACCAGCTTTCTACATCTAGTGAGGTAGGTCTGTTGCTTCCATAGAAGTAGAGGGTGCAGAGTTATCTGAATCTTGCTACGAGTTAAGTTTTGGTGTAGGTTCACCGCTCTCTCAACCCAACCTGTTGTTCCTTTGTCAACACGGAGTGATTTCTTTCTGGAATATTCCATTACAGAATAAGCTGGCAAGGGCAGGAGATTTAATCCCACACGTGGGATTTTCATAAGCATATTCAGATGGGAAGAGAAGATGACAGGAATGGACAGAGCGAAGTGACCTGGATTCTGATTTTTCTTTTTTGTTCGTTCTCATTCTTTATGGCAGAGGGGTAAGATAGACAGTAGACAAAAGCTTAGATCTGTTAAGTGACTTTCCATTAGAATTATTGGGAAAGCCCCAGGGGGAAAAAATAGGGCATTTAAATTAAACCTTTGCCTCTATTCGGTGAATACAACAAGCCTATATAGATACCTTTAAAACTCATTCTTAATGAACTTACTTTGTCCCTTTGAAGGGCCTGGCAGTTTAAATTAGTAGGCATAGTATTTTCAAAAACGGAAATAGAAATCAAGGTGTGTGTGTGTGTTTTTTTTTAAACTCATTGTCCATGTTACCTTCGTGGAGGGTTTTCATTTCCAAAGTATTTCACAACTTCAAAGACCTACACAGGTGCTTGTAGATTTTTCCCTCTTCTTCTTTTTTTAAATACAAACCTACAATGGTGGAATCTTTCAACCCTCTTGTCCGAGTCTCTGTTCTACGGACAACTGCAGAGTCATTTTTTCCCCTCTCCTGCTGTTATTAATGGAAAAAAACCAACCTTTTGACATGTTTAGGCCGGGTCTCAAAAGACTAGCTCTCACGGGGGTTATTAATAAAGGTTAGAATTCACTAGCTGTGAGTGGTTTGTGGCCTGGCTGAAATTCTTTCTCATGGACATGTGTGAAATAGGTAGGTATAAATAGTGCAATGGGTTTATATGTAGGGGAAGCATATACCTAAAAAAAAAAAAAAAAAAAAAGAGATGCGTTTCTGAATGGATTATACAGAAAGCAAATTTATACTTCATGATGTAGATACAGGACAAGATGTTATCATCTCCATCCAGCGTTCATTTCATTGTGGTGGGTGGCAGTGACTGGACTTCAACTAGAGATGAGTTTTGGAATCGTTTAGATTTCTCAAAGAGTGATGTTTGTGACCGAATTAGTTTCTTAATTCTGTGTGTGTGTGTGTGTATGTGTTCCAGTACTGGGACTTGAACTCAGGGACTTGTCTCCTCCTGCTCCCCCTTCCCTAAGCTCGGCTGGTACTCTACCACTTGAGCCACACTCCCACTTTTGGCTTTTTGCTACTCTCCTTGGACCAAAGAATATCTCTGATTGCTGGGCCTGGGGCTGGCTTCGAACCGTGATGTTCAGATCTTAGTTTCCTGAGTCGCTAGGATGACAGGCGTGAGCCACCGACGCCTCGCTCAGTCTTGCTATTCTTATGATCTGTCGATCGCTGCTCCCTAAATTCAAGGCGGTGTTGAGTCTCCAACTGTTCTCTGGTCTGAATTGTTGAGATCATTTATTTTTAATTCCTTTTTATGGGAAATCAGCAGAGAGACAGAGACAGAGCACATTGGAATCAGCACACTGGTACGCTCCAAGTATAGGCTGAAGTAAGCCACCAGTCTTCATGTGTTTGTACTTCATGAAGCATCATCACGCACAGGTTAAAGGTAGCTCCCCAGAGCCTCGGCCTGAAACTCCCCTCTTCTCTTTCGTGGCTCCTTGTGATTTCTTGCTTGTTTGCTTTTCTTTGAAGCAACGTCTGTGAACTTGCTCGGGTGACAGCTGTCAACTGTGAGTGGTCGTATGCAGAGATGGGTAAAGTTGTCGTCAACTGTCAATGGCCCATATGTAATGATGAGCAGAGTTTTAGGCTGCTGTCTTGTTAGATGTTAAAGAAAAAAAACCAGCAAGATAACAACCCCCCCAACCCCTCCTGAACTGTCAGAAATGATCAGGTGTTTTTTTTAAATCAGGGAAGTCTGTGTTAGACATAAATATCACACCCCGGGTTTTTCTCTGGCCATTCTTCTGTAGGAGAAATCCTGCTTGTCCATACATTCGGTGGAGTGGGAAAACTGACCACGTCACCCATCAAAGACAAGAAGCAAGCCTGCCTTCCTCCCTTCCTCCCTCCCTCCCTTCCTCCCTTCCTCCCTCCCTCTCTTCCTCCCTTCCTCCCTCCCTCCATCCCTCCCTCCCTCCCTCCCTCCCTTCCTCCCTTCCTCCCTCCCTCCCTTCCTTCCTTCCTTCCTGCCTGCCTTCCTTCCTTCCTTCCTTCCTTTCTTCTTCCCTTCCTTCCTTCCCTCCCTCCTTCCTTCCTTCCTTCCTTCCTCCCTCCCTTCCTTCTTTCCTTCCTTCCTTTCTTCTTCCCTTCCTTCCTTCCTTCTTCCCTTCCTCCCTTCCTCCCTCTTTTCCTCCCTCCGTCCCTCCCTCCCTCCCTTCCTTCCTTCCTTCCCTCCTTCCTTCCTTCCCTCCTTCCTTCCTTCCCTTCTTCCTTCCTTCCCTCCTTCCTTCCTCCCTCTCTTCCTCCCTCCTTTTCTTTCATTCTTTTATTCCTTCCTTCCCTCCCTCCCTCCCTCCTTCCTTCCTTCCCTCCCTCCCTCCCTCCCTCCTTCCTTCCTTCCTTCCTTCCTCCCTCCTTTCCTCCCATTCTCCCTCTCTCCGTTTTTCTTTCACTCTTTTATTCCTTCTTCCCTCCCTCCCTTCCTTCTTTCCTTCCTTCCTTCCTTCTTTCCTTCCTTCCTTCCTCCTTCCGCCCTTCCTCCCTTTCTCCCTCCCTTTCTCCCTCCCTCCCTCCCTTCCTCCCTTCCTTCCTTCCTTCCTTCCTTCCTTCCTTCCTTCCTTCCTTCCTTCCTTCCTTCCTTCCTTCCTTCCTTCCTTCCTTCCTTCTTCTGGGACTTGATCTCAGAGCCTCATGCTCTCCTTTAGTTTTTTCACTCTACCACTTGAGCAACACCGCCACATCCAGCTTTTCGCTAGTTCATTGCAGATAAGCGTCTCTCAGCATTGTCTCCCTGAGCCAGCGGTGAACCGATCCTCAGCTCAGCCTCCGGAGCAGCTCGGATGACAGGCGTGGGCCCCTGGGGCCTGCTTTCCACGTCCCCTTCCTGAGTTCAGATAAAACATTTCTTGGCCTGAACCCAGGCAGCCGTGGATGCCACTGGAGAATGAACCCTACCACTCGTGGGAGGGAGGGAAGGAGGGAAAGGAGGGAGGGAAGGGAGGGAGGGAAGGGGAGGCCCGGTCCTGCAAGAAATGCGCTCACCACCTGGCTGATGTCACTGTCCCCCCTCTGCCGTCACCTTTGTCACCACAATCAGAAAATCAAAGTCCTAAAAAAAGAGTAAGCATTCGCAAAGCACTTTCCAGATACAGTGACGCAAGGAGCAACCAGGAGACGTGCTCTTCAGGACAAATATCCCCGTCAGGCCTGAGGGGGATCTGTGTCTCCCCCGAGTCGGACTGGCACACTCCGGGAGCCAGGCAATTCTTTGGGGTGTCCTTGGCACTTCTGCTGAAGGGACTTTGTTCCAGTATCGTGGTGGCCACGGTGTGATTTCTTAGCCCCTCTCCAGCTGTTGCTTTAGTGAAGGGGTGATGATACTGTGTTCTGAATTTCCGTGGACCACTATCATCCACTTCCCAAGAACAAGATAACTGTTTCAGGTTTTGGATGGTTCGTTGGGTTTGAACTCAGGACCTTGTACTTTCTAGGCAGGCGCTCTACCACCTGAGCCACACACATAGCCCCTCGTTGCCTGTAGTTCTTGTTCATATAAGGCCTTGTGCCAGCCTGAGGGCATGATCAACTTCCCATGCCTCTGGAGTGGTTTGGATGACAGGTGCTTACCACCACACCTAGATGATGATGATGATGGTGATGATGATGATGATGATGATGGTGATGTTGATGATGGTGATGATGATGGTGATGGTGATGATGATGATGATGATGGTGATGATGATGATGTTGATGATGATGGTGATGATGATGATGATGATGGTGACGGTGATGATGATGATGATGATGGTGATGATGATGATGATGATGATGATGATGATGATGATGGTGATGATGATGGTGATGATGATGGTGATGATGATGATGATGATGATGATGATGATGGTGATGATGATGATGATGGTGATGATGATGGTGATGATGATGGTGATGATGATGATGATGGTGATGATGGTGATGATGATGATGTGATGATGATGGTGATGATGATGATGATGGTGATGGTGATGATGATGATGATGATGGTGATGATGATTTTGTTATTATTATTATTATTATTTTGAGATGAAATCTTTCTAGCTTTTGGCCTGAGTTGGCTGGAAAGTCTGTGAGGTTCTTCTCAAGAGGTAGAAGAACCCTTGCCCCCCCATACAGAAGGCCCTGCGATCAAATCCAAGCACTGCCAGTAATGAATGTTTATTCTTATTTCATCTCCCTACCATGACAGTTGTGTTGAATTGCTTTATCTTCGTCTAACCCTGGCCCACTTAGAATTTGGTGTGGTTTTTTTTTTCCCCTCCCCTGAATTTGTGGGAAACATTAAAAAAAATTTTTTTTTGGTTTGCACCTGTAGAACTATTTCTCATCCAAGAATATTTAAGTTTTAAACACTTTCCAATCATTACTTGGTTCGCTGCCAGGGTGTCAGTGTTTATAATATGGAGGAACGAAGGCAAAAAAGAGCCAAAATTTCAAATCTATTTTTTCCAAAAAAA
The DNA here is from genome assembly GCF_019054845.1 of Dipodomys spectabilis. Taxonomy (NCBI): domain Eukaryota; kingdom Metazoa; phylum Chordata; class Mammalia; order Rodentia; family Heteromyidae; genus Dipodomys; species Dipodomys spectabilis. Next base: position 103,707 of record NW_024871436.1, read on the forward strand.
AAAAAAAAGTTGGTAACGTGAGAATATATTCCTGGCTTCTAAGTCTCTCACAGTTTCTCTGCAGGTGAAAATCATTGATCTGGAATTATATACTTCATTTGCTTGAGCTTTTTTTTGTTGTTGTTATTTGCAACATGAAGTCTGATATGACTGGCAATGATTGATATGGACCCTAATATTTTACTTCACATGCTCATGAGAAAATCAGTACCTATACGTAATTTCAGGAAATTAACAAGCAAAATAATAGGTAAAACAAAAACCTCACCAATTTTTTTTGCAGTAGTTGGTTTTTTATGACAACTAAGAAGAGGTTTTATAAGAAAACACTATTAAAAATGTGAGTCAAGAACTCTAAAGCTCAGGAGGCTGAGATCTGAGGATTAAAATCTAAGGCAAGGCCCCAGCATGAAAGTCCTATAAGACTCTTATCGGCAAAAAGCCTGAAGTGGAGCTGTGGCTCACATGGTAGAGTGCCAGCTGTGAGTGGGAAAAGTATAAAGTCCTGAGTTCAAGGCCCAGTATGGGCACACACACACACACACACACACACACACACACACACACAAATAAGATGGAAAATATAGTTATGAAATTTCCCACCTCCCAGGACCATAGAAAGTTTTAAGTTTGTATTGCCTTTTTTCTTCTGATGATAAAAGAAACAGTTATTCAGAAGAATGTTGAATGTAGTGGAATTACAAAGGAAAAATCAAAGCCTTTATAATCCCATTTTCCTGAAATAAATGTGTGTGTGTTTGTGTTGGTAGTGGGCCTTGAACTCAGGGCCTGGGCGCTGTCCCTGAGTTTTTGTGCCCAAGGCTGGCGCTCGACCACTGGAGCCACAGCTCCACTTCCAGGTTTTTTATGTATTAACTGATTACATATAACAATCTTCTTTTCTTCTGGTTAGAAATGCCAAGCTTGAACATAATTAGATAGCTGAGAAGTGAGAATTCATTACAGGTTTAATCTGCATGACTTTGATCCTGTGTGTGTGTGTGTGTGTGTGTGTGTGTGTGTGTTGGGAGGGGGGTTCAGAATACAAGAGTCAACAAAGTTCCCCTTTTAAGAAAAAGGAAACACATAATAATAGATGGGCACTGGTGGCTCACGCCTGTAATCCAAGCTCCTCAAGAGGCTGAGATCTGAGGATCGCAGTTCAAAGGCCATGAGACTCTTACCTCAAGTTAAATACCAAAAAATCCAGAAGTGGAGCTGTGGCTCAAGTGGTAGAGCACCAGCCTAGAGTAAAAAAGCAGAGGGACAGTGCTCAGGCCCTGAGTTCAAGCCCTAGTACACACACACACACACACACACACACACACACACACACACACACGCACAAACATACACACAGTAAATGATAAAAATAACATAAACTATAAGCATGAAAACACAAGACATTTTTAAAAAGGAAACAGCCTTAGGGAAATACATATCAGATTGACAGAAAGTAGAAAGCTGAAAATAGCCCATTCATTGCTACTTTGTTTCTTATTTTCCAGAGTTTTCCAAATGTACTTTAAGGTTCTTTTGGGTGTGCGTGTGATTTTTTAATAGAAGCACTCTGCATGTTGGAAAAGACCTTCTTTCGTGAGGAATGAGCAGAATGGTAGCAAAACCTTCTCTATAATGAAATTATTTTAATACCTTTCAGGCAAGAAATTAGTTTCATCAAGAAAATTGATTTAATTTAGCAGAGATGAAATATTTATAGCCAGAACCAGGTTAAACATATTTTTCCCTCCACTTCTATAACAGAAAATAGCTTTTAACCAAGGGAGAGCCTCAAATCAATTAATTCAGTTGAAGGTTTGCAAATTTTATGAACACCTCTCCTATGCTAACAACACATCTCTCTCTCTTCATAAAAGGTCCTCAACTTTGCAAAGTAGAGAAGTTAACTCTGTGTGTGTGTGTGTGTGTGTGTGTGTGTGTGTGTGTGTGTGCGTGTGTGAGCTCAAACTCAGGGCCTGGGCACTGTCCTTGAGTTTTTAAAAGGGCTCAAGGTTAGTGCTCTACCACTTGAGCCACAGCACCACTTCCGGCTTTTTGCTGGTTCATTGGAGGTAAGTGTCTCATGGTTTTTCTACCAGAGTTGACCTGGAACTGTGATCCTCAGATCTCAGCCTCCTGAGTAGCTGGGATGACAGACGTGAGCCACAGTTAACAGACAAACTCATTTTAACCACCAGTTAACTTACTTTCCCACAGAATAAATAGTGATCTTCACAATAACAAATCATTTGCATGAATAGAGACAGATATAGATGAACAGGTATTTTTTGTCACTAATTTGGTGACTCTGAACTTTGATCCTCAGATCTTAGCCTGCTGATCAGCTAAGATTACAGGCATGAGCTACTGGCCCCGAGCATGTTATTTTTAATTGTAATTTTAATTATAAACTAAGAGGACTTAAGGAATGACACTTTCTATTTAGTTTGCCAAAGACTAGCAACTAAGCAATCACGGAAGCCTTTAAATCTAACCAAGACTGTCTGAGCAGGATTGAGAAGTCTCTGTCTGTATAGATTTCTCAGCACAATGGGTGAGAATTTACAGTGCACCTAAACTTTCTATGTATTTCAAGGTGCTACAGACAACACCATGACACTGAAGGAAAGATGGAATGCTAGAGAAAAAGATGTTAGAGACTGCTCTGAATGAATACTTAAGCTACACAACGTGAAATCTCTCAATTTTTACATTATATAAGAATTTTAAGTGGGAGGGGAACCAAGAGAATGATTGTATGAAGAAGTAATTAATTCATTGGGAATTAATCACATCCTTGTGAACATCCTCATGGGAAAACTGGTCTTGTAGCTAGACATGAGTTGGGATAGAAAGCAAAATGTTTCCTATTGATTTTATTTATAGGAGAATTGGCTTACTACCGCAGTGCCCAGCTTGCCATTTTGGGCCAAAAATAAGGCATTTGAACATTTGTATACAAGTAAGGATTTCATCTTTGTGATCCGATGAATCTTCAAATTTGGTGAGAAGAGTCATGTTTCCACCTACTTTGCATCTTAGTACAGAAATGTCCTAGTGATTTTGGGGGTCATGTGGTTTTATAGCATATTTTCCATCTTGACCCAGTGAGGTTTTAACATAAAAAACAGACCTCATAAAGAACAGGAAACAAATGATCACAGGAAGATAGAACAGTGACACTCTAATTTAGGGAATAAAGTCAGTTTTTTTTTCCCCCCTCCTTTTCTTAATCAGGCAGTAAAGAAAGCACCAATTCCTCTTCAAATCAGACTTTAAATTTTTGGTGTAAGCTTTGGCTCTATCTTTTTAAATCAATGGAAACCCTTGAACCAGAAATGAATTTGGGGGAGTCAAGGAGAAAATGAATATACCTACTGCTAGGAGTTTTTTATTTTTATTTTTCAAAAGGCATCGTCAGGCAGTAAATAGGACTTTACTGTATGTCACTACTAAGGGTCGTTTTATATAGTGTCATAACTTTATGTATATAAAAAGATATGTACATTTGCGGTAATTACCATAAGGCCTTTTATCTGGCTCGGGCATTTCCCTTGTGACGATGTCATTTTATTCTTTGTGTCTCGCCGTACCTCCCCAAACATATATTTGAGACATTGGCTTAGAAGGGAATGGTCAGGTTACATCTCCTTTTTTTTTTTTAAAAAAAAAAAAAAGTAAATAAATAAAAAGTGAAGAAATAGCATAAAAATAAAACATAGACAGGTTTGCAGGTCCTCTCCCGGCTTTGAGACTTTCCTTGGTGGAAAACTTTATTTTTCTGGTATTTAACAGCCAATTCGACTTTCTCCTCGGAATGTGAGCTGAAAGATTCATCTGTTCCAAGAGACTTTTGTACGTCTTTTTTTTCCTTTTTGCAGTGGGAAGTCTTTCAGGTGATTTCAGTCTAATGTACCCAGATAATTGTAGCTCCAGGGCTTCCTTCCACTGTAAAGGTGCAAATCCTGACACTATTAACCTGGTCACGTGTGGTGTTGTGCAAACAGGACACATGTCTGCTTTTAAGGGTTTCTCCACATGCTGGTGATTTCTTGTTCTGGAAGTCCAATAAAAATGAGACACACCAGGCCAAGACTAAGCCAAGGGGAAAATAAATAAATAAATAGAAGAGAGACTGTTCACCTTGAGACAAAAATATAAAGCCTCATCTTTTGCCAGTGATAAAATGTGAGATTTTTGTAGAATGACGTTTGTTTTTGTTTTACTTAATTCTTGCATTAAAAAAAATTACTGTGGTTATAAAGGTGATGCACAGAGGGGTGATAATTACGTAAGTCGGGTCATGAGTCCATTTCTTTTTGGACCATGTCCGCTCTTCTCTTGCTCCCTCCCAGTTCCCTCCCACAAGTTGTAGAATTCATTCTCCACGTGGTGTCCAGTGAGGATCCCAGCTGCATTTGTTCACCCTCTGTCCCTCCATTTCTGTGCCCCCTTTCCCCTCTCAAAGACAGAGACACTTAAAAAACAAGACAGAAGGTACAGAAAACAAAAACAGTGACTAGGGAGAAAACAAAAACAATAACAAAGAACCTCTGGTTTTCATTTCTTGGAGCTCATTTTGATAAACATCATTTTATCCGATGCTCATAGCTATTGTGCCTTTGTGATCCCCTCCTAAGAATATCCTCCTCTGGTCTCGCTGTGTCAATGTCCTGTTATAATTTATCATGTCCCAGTGTACTTTTGTTCTGTCTTTTCCCATGCTAATTCTTGCCTTTATCAGTGCATTTTAATATCTTCCTTTGGGCTTCAAATGAGCTCCAATGGAAAGCATTCCTTTCTTTTATTTTAAATAGTATTTGAAATAAACTTTTCCCATCTAACTACTGCCGTAAGGTGACAAAACAGAGAAGCCACATTTTGAGAGGTCAGATCTTGGAGTCTTTATTCAAAGGTTGGCAACTGCATGGCGGACTCCTGTCTCAGAGACCAGCAGCCAGCAAAGACACTTCACACTGTTAGGACACTGAGTCATGCAAGCTGGAGAGGAAAGGAAGAACAAAAACAATACCCACAAACCAACTCAGCTCCAATACAGAGCTGACCTGGGACACCATGGTGACCAGAGAAGAGCCAGGAGTCAGGACACAAACACAGAGGCCTAAAGAGGGTCAGGCCAGAGGGCAGGGCCACAGGAAACTCCCAGTCCTAGGCACAATCCAGTGACTGACAGGCTTAGTAACCTATCAGCCAAGTTCCCACCCCTGCCTCCAGGGATCCAGGCATGCCCCTCACCTGGGAGGAGGGACTTCCTATCACCACCATGAAGACAAGATGGTAGACCCTACCATCCAACAAGTGGCCAAGAAGGTGCTGGCCAGACCTGAGCTCCCTATTTCACTACAGGTAGAGCCTCTATCTAGCTAGAAATATTCTTAATTTTGAAAATTATCAAGAAATAACAATGATGATTCTGCCCAGACATGATCTACATATCACCTATAGAAGGTGCTGCATTCACTCGGAACTAAAGCTCTATCTGTCTGTCTGTCTGTCTGTCTTTCTGTCTGTCTGTCTGTCTGTCTATTCGGGTACTTGGGTAAGATCTGAGGATTACAGTTCAAAGCCAGTCTATGCAAAATATGAGAGTTATATCATCAATGAGCCAGTACAAAGCCAGAAATGAAGGTGTGGCTCAAGTGGTAGAGCACCAGCTTTGAATGAAAACACCAAGCTAAAGGGACCTGAGTTCAAACCTCAGTAGTAGCACGCACACATACACACACATACACACACAAACACAGGATTCTAGAATGTTCTAGAATGTTTTTTGTGCTTTAATTCTACTTGGCCAGGGAGAGTTGTAGGTCACTCACGTTTTCAAAAACTTCAGCTGAGTCTTTCAGATACTTCACAATTATCATCAGTGGAAGATGCATCATATTCATGAATTGATATGACACATTGAAACCCTTTGGGAAAAATGACTTAAAAACAAGTTAAGAAGAAGAATTGGGATCAGGGAAATGTCTCTTCTGCCTAACTTTGCAAACATATTCAGCTCTGCCCCTTGCTTGTATTTCTCACCGTAGCTTTTCCAACTTTTCTAAGTAGGTAAGAAAACGTTAACTGAACAAACAGTCCTGTGAACAGAGATCAGGCCACCATTTACTAATGTAAGCCAGCGATAGTCGAGCTGAACTGAGCTCTTCTTACTTTCTGGTTCAATCTCTCCCTACCTCTGGCTGCCTAGATTTCATTTTATTTTTCCCTGTCAAAATTCTGAATTTTGTCTTCCTAATCTCTCAGATGTATGAGTTTCAGTTATGAAGTGAATGAAATGAACAGATATTCTGATATGTATTCTATTGAAATAGAATACCAAGCAATGCCTATTAGGCACACAGACCAACAGATAACAAGAAGGAAGATCAAATTCCATCATCTGATGCATTCCTGTTGCTTTACTCCTTCCAGAATGTTCTGCAGGATCATCTGTTTGCGATGGTTTCTTAACTTTCAAGGCACCTTGAAAGGAGTATGCTGTGTGTGACTTCAAAATTAAACTTTATTACTCTTGAATACATCAAAGAACCAAGCTTGACTCTGAAATTTTAAGTATAAACATTAGGTATAATTAGCATGTAAGTTTCAAGTCTAAATTTCAAATTACAGTGTCATGGAAATAAAAAACTGAACACACACATTATTGAGAGTACTCTTGGGGGGAAAAAGATAATTATTCTGCTATTCTGTTCGCAGACTTGTTTATAAGACCTACTCAGCTCCATAATTTTGTTTACTTACTGTAGGATTGCAGGCACATTTTTTTGTTTGTTTGTTTGCTTTGTGCCAATAGTGGGGTTTGAAATCAGAGCCCTGTCCCTTGGCTTTTTTATTTGAGGCTAGTGCTCTACCACTGAGACACAGCTCCACTTCCAGCTCTTTTTGCTGGTTAGTTGGGGATAAGAATGTCATGGACTTTCCTGCCTGGGCTGGCTTTGAACCTCGATCCTCAAATCTCAGCCTCCTAAGGATCTAGTGAGGGGTAAGCTTCTGGAATCCACTTCCGGTGCATTTTTTGGTTATTTTTTGCGTGTTATGATAAAGGCGGTGTACCGAGGGGTGACAGTTCCCTAAGTAAGGTCATGAGTATCTTTCTTTTTGGATCATGTCCCGACTTCCCTCCTTCTCTCCCCGTTTTCCCCTCCCATCCCTATCTACAAGTTGTAGAGTTCATTCTCCACATGGCGTCCAGTGAGGACCAAGGCTTCATTTGCCCACCTTTACAAGCACATTTTAAACTCGAAGTACAGATTCATAGACGCTTGCTGTTACTTTTGTTTACTGGTTCTTTACATTGGGATGAACCATACCTCTGTTTTATTTTTCCTTACCTATTTGAAGTCCAGTGTCTTCTCCTAATTGGTGTAAGTATGAACCAAAAGTAAGCGTAAAATATGAAATGATTTTAACCTATGCCCCTGAGATGCTAAGCTGTATTCGTATTCTTTCATTATTTCATCCTTATATGAAGCTTGAAAAAAAAGTTTTCCAAGCTCACAGTAGAAGAACAAAGCAACTCAGAGAGAGGAAGGGTCAATCTGAGTAGAGTAAGAAAGACAGGACAGGAAATAAAACAATAATGATAGCCACAGCAACAGAACCAACGCAGTATAGATCATCAGAAGCAGACACAAGCTGGGCACTGGTGGTTCATGCTATATATAACCCTACGTACTCAGAAGGCTGAGATCTGAGGACTGAGGTTCAAGGCCAGCCTGGGCAAGAAAGTCTGTGAGACTCTTCTCTCCGATGAACCACACCAAAAAAAGAGCTGTGGCTCAAGTGGTAGAGCATTAGTCTTGAGCTAAGAAACTCAGGGACAACACCCAGGCCCTGAGTTCAAGTCCTGGGATTAGCAACATGGAGGGAAAAAAAAAGAAAAGAAAAGAAAGGAAGATTGTCTTGCAGGAGACATACTTTATTCATGACTCAATCACATTGCGTATACCCTTTGGTTTGGCCTCTTACACTGGTACTAAGATGATCTCCAGTTTCCTGAGCTCACCTGAGAGACACTAAGCAAAAACAACCCTAACACAAAAGGAAATAGGCAAAAGTTGGCTTCAACTTCCCTGTTTAGATCTGGACAGCCTACATGAGACATGAATCAAGAGATCATAAAACAAAGAGAAGTTCCCTAAAGATTGCTCTTGATGGTTCGGGGGAGAAAATCTACCTACCTATCTATCTATCTATCTATCTATCTATCTATCTATCTATCTATCTATCTATCTATCTATCTATCTATCTATCTATTTATCTATCTATCTATCCACCTGTCTGTCTATCTATCTATCTATCTATATCTATATCAAGATATTCTTTTCCTTTCCTCTCTGGAACACATTTTCCTAAATTAAAAGTCTTCAGATAAGTTCCCCTTCTTTGCTCGGGGCCTACTGGAGCATGTTAGAAAAGAAGGCTTACATTATCCAGACTATTTCTTCCAGAGATCTATTTAAAAACCTATCTGGCTATTTCATGCCAAATATGCATATAAGCCTGGCTTATGCCAGCACCATCGCAAACCAAACAGGAACAAATAGAGATGTTGATGGCTTCTACTCCCGTCTTATCTGAAGCACCCCCAGTTTAGAGAACTCTCCAGTCCAACCAACTAGGGGATCCTTTCAAGAAGACTCAAGGTTTGGAAGGTCAGTTTTATAGGAGATTGACTACTTGACCGAAGTTAGCTCTTATTGAAAGTGTAAGAGGTTTTTTTGCTTAATTTTATGTCATGTGGCGGTCTCTGAGCTGTGAACTTACCCATGTGTTCTATTCGTGTGTGTGTGTGTGTGTGTGTGTGTGTGTGTGTGTGTGTGTGTGTGTGTGGTGGTTGGTTTGTTGTTTGTTTTACAATTCTTCTTGGGTTTACCTGATTCTCTAATTCATATCTTCAGTTTCTTAATAGAATTTTAGCTGGTTCTATGAAGCTCTGTTTCTGGGGAACACTTTTTTTATTTTAACTTATTTTCTTTCATATATATTTGGTCTTGGTAATGGAGTAGAGCTCTTCAATTTTACTTTTTTACTGTTGGCTCCACTTTTTTATGTATGGTGTGTATGTATTTTCACTGTTACTCAGATTCTTACTTTTACATTGTTTAGGATGCTCTAGCTGGAACATTATTATCCTTATTGTATCTTCTGCATTTATTTTAAACATTATTCATGTATTCATGTCCTTCCTCTTATTACTATTATTACTATTATTATTAATTTTCTTTTCTTTATTTTTTTCCTTTACTTTCTATTAGAAAGAGGGCAGGTGAATAGGAGCAGATGTGAAATCCATGTTCTGAGAAAACATAAGTGAATATTTTACTGTTCTACTTCACGTAAGCTTACAATGAAATTTTAGGTGTTGTGAAAATTTTTTAAAAAAGGAAAAAGGTAAACAAAAGAAAAAATCCATGGCAGGCAGAAACTGGTGGCTCATAGCTATAATCCTAGCTATGTAGGGGATTGAGATCTGAAGACACTGTGAGCAGACATATCTGAAAAACTCTTTTTTCCAATTAACCAGCAAAAAGGTAGAAGTGGAGATGTGGCTCAAGTGGTAGAGTCACAGCCTTGAGCAGAAAACGCTGAACAATAATGTCACACCCTGAGTCCCAATCCCAATCCCAGTCCCAGCACACACACACACACACACACACACACACACACACACACACACACAATTACACACTTGTAACTTGGTGGATCGCTGAAAATTTGGAAATAGGTGGCATCACTCAACACTTCCAACAGCCCTCTGAAATAGTTAGGAGAATTTTTATTCCCATGGACATGGAGTTGAAAGAAAGTTAGTAAACTCTTAGTCCCTAGATGTCAGAAATACTTCAGCCCACTCTGCTCTGAATGTATACTCAATATTAATCCTAAAAAGTACAGTATATTCCTCCCTCCCTCTCTGTAGGTACACACACACACACACGCACGCACGCACGTACAGAATGTGTAAATGTCTCAATCATTGACATCATGTTTTTCTCTTCAATACAGAGTATGTTTTCATTGGTGGTACCTCTCATCAACACTCCCTTTTTATTGGTTGGTTGTGGGGCTTGAACTCTGGACCTGGATGCTGTGCCTGAACTCTTCAGCTCAAGGCTGGAGCCACAGCATCATTTATGCTTTTCTGGTGGTTCACTGGAGATCAGAGTCTCACAAACTTTCCTGCCCTGGCTGGCTTTGAACCCTGATCCTTAGACCTCAGCCTCCTGAGTCGCTGGGATGACAGGCGTGAGCCACTTAGGAAAACCTCACCATTCATTTGTGATAGACAAGAGCACACGTCCATCACAAAGCCATCGTGGAAGATTTTGTTGTACCTGATTGTCCCAAACATAGAATTTGAAAATTAAAAAGTAATAGTGTCATTTCACTGGGCTTTAACAATGAAATGATTTGATCCAGCACTGTTGGCTCACGCCCGGAATCCTGCCTACTCAGGAGGCTGAAGTCTGAGGATCACGGTTCAAAGCCAGCCCGGGCAGAAAAGTCCTTAAGACTCTTATTTCCAGTCAACCACCAAAAAGTCAGAAATGGAGCTGGGGCTTGAGTGGTAGAGCGCTAACCTGGGGAGGGGTGGGGTGGGGGGAATCTCAGGAACAGCGCTCAGATCCTGAGTTCAACCCCCAGAACCAGCACTAAAAATGATCAAATAGTATTTCTAATGAAATAACTTACTGACCACAAGTGGTTGGGGCAGAAAGGGAGCTGGAATGGAGCCACCACCAAGGGCTGTCTCCAACAGGTTCTGTTTAGGTTTGACAACACTGGACTTTGAACTCAGAACCTCAGAAGAGCTCGACCCCTGGGGATGGACGGTGAATTTGAGGGGGGGGATGGAACTCTTGGAAGACAGTTTCTTGTGTTTTCTTCCGGCAGCTTCTTTGGGTGAGTTGGGGGTCGGGGGGTCTTTTTGGAGAATTACCTTTCCCATCCTGTTGGTCTTCTTCCTCAGCAACTTGCTAGGGGATAAGACTTTCCCTGGGAGGAAATACTCAATAATTTACATGTTATTAATCCTGGGCTTGGGGTCCAAAGGGGTTGGATATTTTCCTGCAGCACCTTTGCAGTGATAATTATTAAAAGTGGACAGACAGGATGCACAAAAGAAGAAAGTTTGCTTTTCTCTCTCTCTCCTCCTCCTTTCTTTCTTTCTTTCTTTCCTCTCTTGCTTCCTCTTCCTTTCTTCTGCAGTAAATACCCAGTTCCTTTGTTCCTGCCTGTATCCTTCCATTTTCCTGTTCTGCCAGTGCTTATTGTAGAACCAAAGCAACAGAGAGGTCTCAGCTAATGACGGGAAGTCTTTAAACTTTGGGCCACATTTCATCTTCTCGGTGGGGGTTTTAGGACGCAGCTCTGTGTTTGATTTCCACCGGTGCAACTTCGCTTCTAGTTAATTAACAGATTTCCCATTATAACACTCTCAGGGGGAAAGCAAGGGGTAGGGGAGGCCCGTGGGGCGGGAAACCCCGGGCTGAGCTGAGGGGGTGGCAGGAATTAGAGAAATCAGTGGTGTTAGGGCTTAATGTACAGGCAGTAAAGATGTCTCGTTTTCTCGACCTCATTTTGAAGAAATAAAAAGACCCACAATGTAAAATTAAAAAAAAAAATCATTTATCTTTTTCTATTCAAAGACAGATGAACTATTTTTAACCAGGTAACCCTCTAGACACCATTTAGGGTCATTTCTAACTACCAGGAATTAAAATAAAAAGGAATATATATATGTGTCAATATTATGAGCTGCAGCAATGTTAACAAGAATGTTCTTCTTGCTTTTATTGTAGAGGGCTCTTTTCCTGCCCAGCCTATTAGCCTCATGGTAACAATTGTTCACAGTTACTTTTTCTTTTTTCTTTTTGGTCAAAGTTCAGAGGAGTTGGCATTGATATCTCAGGAGTGGCTCATTTTATAGCTGGGCCAAAATCCTCCTTGGTTTCTGTGATATGGCTTTTGTTCTGTGTGTCAAACTGATGTGCAAACCACCCATCACAAAAAAAATCTCCCTATTTAACAACAACAAAAATAAAACACACATCTCTCCTGGTAAAAGGACACGTGGAAGTCAAACCGCTTGGTCAAGAGAATTTAAACCAAAATAATAAAAGCACACACATAAAAGAAGATACGATCCTTTCGTGCTTTTTTTTTTTTTTTTTCTTTCCTCAGCTGACCATTCTAGAATAGAGCCAGCTTGAGCTCAGCCTGAGAAGCTTGGATGTACACATCAGGATTCCTGGTGTTTTAATGGCACTGGGTCTTTTTTGGACCACAGGTGAAAAAAATATCTCAAGTCTCCACCGTGTTTTGCAGGGAAAATGCCTTCTCCAGTTTCCCCTCTCCCATCCCACACTCGCCCAGCCCTGTGGGCAATGACCCCCTTTACCTACTAAATTAGGAGCCACCCCTGCTTTGCAATTCTCAGTTCGCCACTTGGCAGTGCAACCGTAAATGCGGTGCCACATTAGCCCCCCGGCAGGCTAGGCTATTAGGTTGTTTTACTGTTGTTAAAGTGACATTTGTCAGGAGGAGTTGCTGCTCTTCTGCACAAACTTAGCAGAGTCTGATGCTGAAAGTTGGGGAGGGGGGAGGGGGCTGGTGGGGGGGGAGGGGAGGGGAGCCGGGGGGGGGCACCCTGGGTCCAACACGCGGGCAAAAACACTTGCCCACCATACATGTCCGTGGACACACACGGGAACTAAAATATGGGATTCCCGGGGCTCGAATGGTATGAGTGCTGTCTCACAAAATGAATATTGGGAAATTGGAACATCCATCCATCCATCTGTCTGTCTGTCTGTCTGTCTGTCTGCCTGTCTGCCTGTCTGCCTGCCTGCCTGCCTGCCTGCCTGCCTGCCTGCCTGCCTGTCTGTCTGTCTATCTATCTATCTATCTATCTATCTATCTATCCATCCATCCATCCATCCATCCATCCATCCATCCATCCATCCATCCATCCATCCATCCATCTATCTATCTATCCGTCTGTCTGTCTGTCTGCCTGCCTGCCTGCCTGCCTGCCTGCCTGCCTATCTGTCTGTCTGTCTGTCTGTCTGTCTGTCTGTCTGTCTATCTATCTATCCATCTATCTGTCTGCCTGTCTGTCTGTCTATCTATCTATCTATCCGTCTGTCTGCCTGTCTGTCTGTCTATGTATCTATCTATCTATGGAAATTATTTCATTTTACTTATTTTTAGTTATCTTACTCTCTGGAAATGGAATCGGGTCACCTGAGGGGGGGGTGGGGAGATGGGGGAGGGGACTGGAAGGAGTGTCATGCTCAACAGGCCTTGTCCACACAGCAGGAGGAATGCCATCGAACCCCCGCTGTACACCCGCTGAAAAGAGAATTGTAAACAACAAACACACATGTTGACAAAGACCCAAATGCGTCTGATTGCATAGCAGAGGAACAGGACACTGCCGCGTGCCCCAAATGTGAAAAGATGCTCATTCAGATTTTACAAGGGGGGGAAAACCAACCCCCCAATAAACCCCCCCAAAACTCAAGTGGACAGTCAGGCATGGGATTTTTGTTTGGTTCTGTGTTGTTTTCACTGATCTTTCCTAACGGTGAAGCCAGTGGTGTGTCATCAAAATGACCAGGGTAGACAATTCTCCATTTCTACTAAGCCTTCTCTGCTCTTTCCTATATGAAATTACAATCCCCTCCCATTGTCTCTGCGCTCTTCCGACACGTGAGACTTCAAATCCCCCATGCCAAGCTTGAGAGATAAATAAATTCGTGGGGGGGAAATATGGTCTAACACATTGTAAGACTTTACATATTCAAAGTATTCTCCACACACCGTAGAAGAAAGACTCTCCTCCGGTCAGGGGTGCATTTGCCTTTGAATTCAAGACGTGGGATTTTTGTGCCTGGCTATAACTCAACTAATTACACCGGCAACATTGAGCCATTCATTGATAGCAGTTCCTATGTGAACTACTATCAGAGTGTTTCAGAGAAGAGAAATCAGTGCAAGAGACATGGAAAAGGATACTGTGGTTTCTTGCATCCAACCAGGAGTTGGTGGTCTTCTAATCTCCTATGAACAGGCCTGAGCTACTCAGGGAGGCTGAGATCTGAGGATCGCAGTTCTAAGCCAGCCCTGGGCAGGAAAGTCTGTGAGACTCTGATCTCTAAGGCACCACCAGAAAACCAGAACTGGTGCTGTGGCTCACGGGGTAGAACCAGCCTTGAGTGAAAGAGTTAAGGGACAGCGCCCAGGCCCTGAGTTCAAGTCCCACGACTGACAAAATAAAAGAACAGGACAGAAATGTAAGAAATGGAATGTGGGCTGAGGCTAGAGAAAATAGTGTGTGCTTCAGGGGTGTGTGTGTGTATAAGGGAGAGAGACAGAGAGACACACACACAGAGACACACACACACATACAGTATTTCTGCAAAGAAAGAAAAATGCCGGTACTATCTAGCACCATGATGCCAGCTTGCATGCTTTCAGTTGGCATTTGGTAATTTGGGGATTGTTGCCAGTGTGTGTGGTGGAGAAGGAGGGTAGAGACAACAAGAAAAACACATAAGAGCTGGAAAAAAAAAAAAGATGTAAAATGATTCACTCTCAGCCATATGGACCAAAAATGTTGTCACTAAAATAAGGCCAAAAAAAAATACTGCCAGGTTAGACTTTTAGTTCAAAAACATATGTATCATCGCTCCTATGAACGGGAATTTTAATTAGTATTTTGATAGAGGGAAACCAGATTCTTTTTTTTTTTTTTTAACCTGTTCTGGTCTTGTTTTCGCTTCCTCTCCCAATTTTAACCCCCATGAAACATTCATCTACTGTATGTTTTGTGTCTGTAGGAGGGGGGAAAAAAAAAGAAAAAGAAAAAGGAAAAGCTTGCTTTAACCCTGGATCGGTGGCAACTCAAACATCTTGGTTTTCGCAGCATACAAAATATCTTCTCTGCGGAGAATGCAAGCAGGAGGGTTTGAAAGGGAAATCTAGAGCGCTCTCTCTCTCTCTCCCTCTCCCTCTCTCCTTCTCTTTCTCTCTCTCTCCCTCCCTCTCTCTCCCTCCCTCTCTCTCTCCCTCCCTCTCTCTCTCTTCTCCTCCATGTTTGCATCCTTCCTCTCCTTTCTCCTGGCTCTTGCTCCTCTCTTTCTCCTATCTCTTCCCACACCTCTTCCTCCCCCTTTCTCTCTCTCTCTCTCTCTCTCTCCCTGCTGTTCTCTTTTGTGTCTCTCTCTGTCTCCTCTGTGTCTCTCTCTCTCTTGCCTCTCTCTTCCATCCTCTTTGCTTCGGCCTTTATTTGGGACTCTGTCTGTCTGTCTGGCCTCTCCTTTCTCCTCCTTTCCTTCCTCCCTCTTTTCCCTCTGTCTCTTTCTCCCTCACTCCCTTTCCTCCTCTCTCCTCCCCTCCAGGTCTGTGTCTCGTCTCTCTCTTTTCTCTTCTCTCCTTTCTCTCTCTCTCATGTCGATCTCTTCCTTCCTCTCTTCCTTCCTCTCTTCCTTCCTCTCTTCCTTCCTCTCTTCCTTCCTCTCTTCCTTCCTCTCTTCATTCCTCTCTTCCTTCCTCTCTTCCTTCCTCTCTTCATTCCTCTCTTCATTCCTCTCTTCCTTCCTCTCTTCCTTCCTTGCCTCTTCTCCATCTCTCTCCTCTCCTCTCTGTCTCTGTATTTCTCGCTCTCTCTCTTTTCTCTCCTCCTCTCTGTCTCTGTCTGGGGTTGGGTCTCTGTCTCATTTCTTCATTCTCCTCATCCCTCTGTCTGTCTGTCTTCTCTCTCTCTGACCCCTGTCTGTCTGACCAAGGAGGGAGGAGGCCATAAGGCTTTCTCTTAGTCCCTCTTCAGCCGTTCCCTCCCCCCCACAGCCTACGGTCTCTCACACATGGCAACGTGTGCACCGTGCAATGCCTCATTGTGTGAGGGGCACCGTGGTGGTGTGGCTGGGAAAACGGAACCCTCCTTCGCCATGTTATGAGCACCTAAGCACTAATGTACATAACCCTAATGTAATTGGTTACATGATTACATTATAGATTACCTAGGAACAATTATATATACAGAGTTGATCAACAAAAACGATATGTCTATGATGCCAAACACGATTAAGAACGGAAAAGCCGGATTAATCACCTGAAAGATAATTCTTTTGGCCAATATTTTATCAACATACAAAAAAATTTACTTAGAGAAGCACTTAAAAGATTAATACCTACTAAATTGTATCTATATAGTATGTATAATATGCGAATATATGCAACAGATAAATGTATAAATAAACATATTTATACGATAAATTATATATTATATCATACATAATATATTTATATAATATATAATAAATACAAATGATCAATATAGGATATATAAATAAATATATAAATATGTCTATATGCAAATCTTGTATAAATACACATATATACATAATATATATACATATATACATTTTATATATACATACATATATGTGTGTGTATATATATATATATATATATATATATATATACACTTTTAAATGGTGTATATTAGGGGTAATAGTCTGGCAAATTTAATTCCTACATTTTGTATTTCTTGATTCCTAAATCTAAGAAGCATCCCTTTTCTTTCTCTTATTTCCTCTTTTGGTGATGAATGAAAATATATGGAAATAATGAGTCATTCATCATTTTTTCACAATCACTAATCGAGTTGGGAATACAGAAGCTGCTCAAGTTATTTGCCTATTTCTAACTCATTATAATTACTGAAAACATTACACATTACAGGAAAATGTTGCTTGCGTCTTGATAAGCTGTATTGTCTTTTTTGGTTTCTTTTACCTTTGATTTTCATGTACTGCATCAACGGTGTCGATTATGTACCAGCGTTTAGAAGAAAACTAGAAGTTAGTTTGTATGACAGCTGTTTTAAGGAAAGAGAATGTGTCTTTGGAAGGAAAACAAAGTCTGAAAAGTATTCATTCAACTTGTTCCAGTGATGAAGAAGAATCAAAGCATTCTTCCTGTCGTCTTCAGTTGTGTCTTTGATTGAACAGGTTCTTAAAGTGATATGAGGATAGCTTGGCTTGTGAGCCAAGAACCCTAGTCACGCCTGTAATCCCAGCCACCCAGGAGGCTGAGATCTGAGGAGCAAGTTTCAGATCCAGCCAGGACAGGAAACTCTATGAGACTCTTATCTCCAAAGAACCAGCACAGAGCTGCTAATGGAGGAGTGGTTCAAATGATAGAGCCCTGGTCTTGAGGATGAAAGCAAGGCCCTGAGTTCAAGTCCCAGTTCTGGTGCATGTGCACGCATGCGCGCGCACACACACACACACAGAGTAATTGTTGATTTGTGTTGGGTTATCTTTAGACAAAGGGCTTCAAAAATCGCTGAGAGAGATGACTGATTTGGGTGACGAAGCACCATGCAGCTATCGATTCATGTGCTCAGCTTTGATTTTTCAGCTTGGAGAAGAAAGGGGTGCCCGGGTAGAAAAATGAGGCTCGTGTTCCTTCTCCGTATAGAATTTCGGCATGACGGAACCAACATGTATTGGCATTGATGGTGCTCCTGAAACTCGAGGAATCCTTTTTGATCCAAACGCAGTCCAATATTCTTCTATACTAAATGTACAAATTGTAAAGAAACCTGGGATGTGTATAACAGAAATACAGCCATTAATGTATTTCTATTAGACATGAAATAAAGTGATCATCGCAGACCTCTCCAGTAATACCTCTGTGTTCACCATGTGCAGTCTGACTCTCTGGATACAGAACTTTAGTAAAATAGGATCCGATATTAAGTACATGTGGTTGTTGATCTACCATGTGTGTGAGCGAGGATGCGTGCGTTTCTCTCGTCTGTTTCTAAGACGTATTAACCATACTCCTTATTGGTATAAAAGTGGAGACCTGGATATCCATAGCTCTGAAATGGAAAGGATCCTCCCCATCCCAGGAGGGATGAAGTGGGATTTTTCTTTCCTAATGTGGAAGTAATACTCAGTACGCAGCCCCCTCTTGATAACACGAATTGATGAAATTCATCCAGGGCAAAATGTTGGCACAGTGAGGAATGAATCGTGCTGGTGTGCACCTGAAGGCTCACACAGGAGTGTGTTACACGTGTTTATACACACACACACACACACACACACACACAAGCATGCATGCAAAAGTACGCCTGGTCTCCTGGACAGCCTTCATCTCCATCTCTCTAACGCTCTTATTTCTATTTCCTTTGCTGGAGTAAATTCTATTATTTGACTTTACAAATAGAGATATATTTCCACATTACTTAAGTCTGTTGTTTTAAAGGAAGGATGATGTGATTGGCTTGGAAACAGCTTCTTCCCATTTAAATCCTTTCTAGATAAATTACTTGTTTAAAAAAAAAAATTAAGAGGAGTTGGGGTGGGGAGGGGGCCCGGGGAGGGAGGGAGAGGCAGGCTGGCTGAGCTTCTGGAACATTCTAAATGGAGACTCAGCACTAAGTAATCAAAATGGCTTTGCTTGCGTGGAGGCCGCATTAAAAGCCCTGTCTGCTAATTGAGGGGAGCGGCAGGGGCCGGGGGGGCTGTGCGCCTCTCATTAGATGAACCTGAGGCTCTGCGTGTCGCCCTGGGCAGGCGACTCCACCTCCCCGGGCAGCCGGTGGAAGTGAAGGGCTCTTCATTACCTCACAGCATGCCCTCCTAGCCAGCAACAATGCACAGCCAGTGAGACACCTGTCCACCCAGCCCGGCTCTCCCATCGCCCTGGAAGGCCGTTAGGTAACGGGTGATTGCAGACACCAGAAAGGAATGCGTGGCTGGACTCCTGGTCCAGTGCTCTTCCATTAGCCACAGCCATCATCAGACAACCACCACAGGCAGGAGAGCCATTTACTAAAGGAAGCAAGGTGCGCACACACACACACACACACACACACACACACACGCGCACACACACGACTGGTCTGCTTTTGCAAAAGTATCTCCTCATCTGGGAATACTTCTTTTTTTTTTTTTTTTAATTGTGCCAGTCCTGGGCCTTGAACTCAGGGCCTGGGCGCTGTCCCTGAGCTCTTTCACTCAAGGCTGGTGCTCTACCACTTTGAACCACAGCACCACTTCTGCTTTTCTGGTGGTTCATGGGAGATCAGAGTCTCACGGACTTTCTGGTCCTGGCTGGCTTTGAACCTTAGATCTCAGCCTCCTTAGATCTCAGCCTCCTGAGTAGTTGGGATGACAGGCGTGAGCTAGTAGCACCCAGCTGGAATATTTTCTTAAGCAAGCAAAGCTCTGTTCAAGTAAGGTGTTAGTAATCAGCCCAGGTGCCCGGGATGAAACCTCAGATCACCGGTATATACCCACACGCAGTGGCCTAGTGCAACAGCACTTCTATTTTATATTAAACACACGTTTTTGTCGAACTACATTAGGTGTAAAATATAGAGATATTTATGTATTTATTTCTATTTATATATTTGTATGCTTGTATTTGTGCTTACATATTTATATATTTGTATACTATATGACCATAACCATATCAAATATTAGTTCTTGATTAGTAATATGCTCATATTAAGTATGAATTTGTAGAGATATATGCTGTGAAAATATAGAAATATTCATACTCACATAATGTAGTTTTACATGAAACAGATTAAATACAAACATTATTTTAAATATTAATAAAGTAATTACTAATATATGAAGTGTATATTTTGTAGAACTATATGTTGTAGAAGATGTAGAACTATTTGCTTACATAACATATTTATGTTATCTATTAAAATATATTTTCTTAATTATTAAAATACTGATTATGAACAGATTAAGTATATTTTTATAGAAACGTGGTGTGTAAAATATAGAGACATTTATGTGTATATAATATAGTGATGGTCATCATCGCATCAAATATTAATTAATTATTATGTTAAATAGATTGTAGAAACATGTGATGTGTAAAATATAGCACTCTTCATATTGCAAAAGGTTTACTTATGTTATATACTAAGTATAGTTATTTTATACTAACTTCAAACATTCAGACGTGATCTAAATCTATAGTTTTCTGCCTGTGTCGGGTGCCGATGGCTCATGCCTGTCATCCCAGCTACTCAGGAGGCTGAGATCTGAGGATCCCGGTTCAAAGCCAGACCAAGCAGGAAAGTCCATGAGACTCTGAGCTCCAGTGAACCTCCAGAAAACCAGAAGTGGTGCTGGAGTTCAAAGTGGTAGAGCCCCAGCTTTGAGCAAAAAGAGCTCAGGGATGGCGCCCAGGTCCTAAGGATAAGCCCTACGTGGGAAAAGAAAAGAAAATGAAAATAAAGCAACACATAGAGAAGTGTATTTCTGTCTCTATGAGTTTGTTTTGATGAGTGTGACAGGTTTTCTGGTGTGTGCACCAGGCAGAGTGTTCTCAAAGGAGAGACCGTTCTAGAAACCAAAATGCCAGGTGGGTATCCATCCATTTCCTGAGATGCGTGCGCTCATCCCTAGCATGAAGAATGCGCTCAATAATATAGACTGGACCCAAAAAAATAATAATAGCTACAGTGGTTTTCTTTGTTTTTGTTGTTGAATTGTCTCTCCACCCTTCCATTGCCCCCTGAAATGAGTGTGGCTGGGACCCCGGGGTTTGCTCCAGGCTGAGCTGGGCTTCCCGTGGGGTTCCTATGGGCAGAGACCCCAGCGCAGGGTGATTCCCACCGTGCTAACAGCCCGCCTGGCCGCACTGTTGGTGCATTCACGTCCCACAGCGTCATCCAAATGGGTTCCACTGAACAGGGGACAATAAATACCCTTTCCCTGACATTGACGTGACAGCTGGAAGCCACGGACAGAGCAAGATGAGGTATCAATAATCAGCCACTTACTGATTTTACTCACGCGGGTTTCTGTGAACCCTCTCCCTGCCCTCTGTCCAAATCAGCTCAGAGCTAACGCTTTGTCCTTCATTCTGCAAACTTCTTCAATGACATAGAAATCCGGCTGCTTTACATAGCCCTTCCCTCCCCTCCTTCCTTCCTTCCTTCCTTCCTTCCTTCCTTCCTTCCTTCCTTTTCTGTCTTTCATTTATTTATTTACTTATTTATTTATTCACTTATTTTACTTAGGCTTGAACTCCAGGCCTGGGTGCTGTCCCTGAGCTTTTGTGCTCAAGGCTGGTGCTCTACCACTGTGAGCCACAGCTCCACTTCTGGATTTTTGCTGGTTCACTGGAGAGAAGAGTCTCACAGACTTTCCTGCCCAGTCTGGGTTTGCACCATGATCCTGAGATCTCAGTTTCCTGAGTAGCTAGGATCCCAGGTGCAACTCACCAGCACAGAGCTCTTACTATTAATATTTAGCAACCCTATTACTACCAACTATCATTAATAAATGCTTTAATATCTTGAAATCATAGGATTTGCTTCCCACAAGTTTAAATACCAGAAAATAACCAATGAATGCAGTAAATACTGTACATTCATATATAAATAGTAAATATCATAACAAAAATGTCAATACATGTACTGAAAACATTTTAGAATTCTGTACTCATAATAAGCTTATAAAACTCTCACATATAGTTGAAAAAATAATGCTTCAGTAAGTTAAGTTTCCCCAAGCAGAGAGTTTTCTTCTTTCATAGATCCAGTGATTAAATTCTATCTTCATGGTGATAGAAACACCGAGTATAAATAACATGGGTCTGTTTTGATTTTGCTCTGTGTGTTACTTTTTTTTGGTCAGTTTGGGGGCTTGAACTCAGGGCCTGGGCGCTGTCTCTGAGCTGCTTTTGCTCAAGGCTAGTACTCTACCACTTGAGCCACAGCACCACTTCCGGTTTTCTGGTGGTTTATTGGAGATCAGAGTCTCATGGACTTTCCTGCCCTGGTTGGCTTTGAACCATGATCCTCAGATCTCAGCCTCTTGAGTAGCTGGGATGACAGGTGTGAGCCACTGGCACCCAGCTTCTTTGTATTATTTTTTTAACCTGAAAATTGTCTGCTACATTTGAAGTATTCATTCCTACACTTAATCGCATAAAACAACATGGCCCTGTACTTTGCGAAATGCAAGTAGATGGTATTTAATAAATTGAAGTGTCCCTTATAATATGTTCCCTGAAGTACTGTAGCAATAATAATGTTTCATTATGAGCGCATTTTAAGTTAACTACCGTGAACCATAAAAGGGCTGTGACTGTCTCTTTCAATGAAAGAAAATCCAGGATGACAATGGAGACTTGTACGAACAGGTGTGTGAGTTTGCACGCGCATGCACACACAGGCTCCCGAAACCCAATTAACAATGTAACCGTGGTTTAACTCATTTAATAGATGTTTGATTACTTCGCACTTCACTTGTCACAATATTCCAAAATGCCTCGAATAAAAGCTTCTGTTTTCATTGTTCATTGGTCATCCGTTGGACAGCAAATAGCATGATCCCCTGTGATTCTACCATTTTGTGTGCTCTAAACAAAAATGCTAGCCAGCTGCTGGTAGCTCACACCTGTAATGCTAGCTACTCAGGAGGCTGAGATGTGAACATTGCCATTCTCAAAGCCAGCCTGAGCAGGAAAATTCGCGAGGCTCTTATTTCCAACGAACCAGCAAAATGCCATAAGGAGAAGTATGGTTCAAATGGTAGAGCACTAGCCTTGAGCACAAAAGCTCAGGGACAGCCCTGACTTTAAGCCCCAGGACCCTCACACACACACACACACACACACACCTAGTAAAATTACTACTTGTTGTGGAAATCTCCTTTGACTGTCTTTATGATGCTTAACGTGTTGTGTTGGTTTGTTTTCCACCAGACGATTTAGGAATGACTTTGATCTCTCAGTTGATGATGGGTTTCTTTTCTTTTCTTTTAGCACTGCAAGAAGTATATTACCTTCCGGACACCAGAAGCGGGAGAGGTTGCCCAGGGAGGCAGAGCAGGTCAGGACATTTGAATGATTATTTGCCGGTTGTTAATCTGCCATCATTTCTAAGCTCCTCAGATCTCTCGCCGCTCACTCATTGCTTCTGTGTGTTTACTGGGTAGACGCCATTTTGCTACTCATGCCTAGCACTAGAAGCCCAGTCCTTGGGGATTCTAGGTTATTTCCAAGTTATGGAATTGGGTTTGGGGGGGAGAGGTATTGAAAAATCCCTTGTATATGCATTCATTCATTCATTCATGTGTGGTAGTGAATGCAAGCTGACACAACATTATGTCTGACTTTTCTTCTACATCGTTCTATTATTATTGTTGTTGTTGTTGTTATGATTTTCTTTCTTTTTGGTGGTACTGGGAGTTGCACTTGGGGCCTTGTTCTGGCTAGAGGAATTCTACCACTTGAGCTCTGCCTCCAGCCTTGTTCCTTGGTTGCTTCAGAGATGGAGTCCAATGCGTGTTTCTTCCCTGGGTTGGCCTCCAACGGCCATGCTCTAGAGTTTAGCCTCCTGGGTTGTTCGATGGCGGCCGGGAGCCACCAGTGCCTGGCGAGGCAAAACAGACGTGATTGGAGCTAGAGATGCCAATCTTGTCCACCTGGGGGTTGGGCCCTCACCAAAGCCCCTCTTCCTCAGCGTGGTTGATTTGCCTTTGAAGGGGGGGGGGCTTGACTCTTAAAGAAAACCCAGAAAGATCCACGATTCCTGTTTACCTTTAGCTACTTAGAGTGAAATGTTCCACTCGGGAAGGATTCGCATCCCCCTCTTGGACAAGTTAAACAGACTGACTTTCTAGAAATCGCCACCCACATAATTGCAATCAGATGACTCCTGGGAAGATTTGGAACAGAAATCCAACTTTGAAGAGCAGTGCTCTCCCTGTGTCTGGTACTACAAGAGTGCCAGGAAAGGGAGGCTCTCACACACACACACACACACACAGGTGCTTGGCACAGTTGCTTATTGCTTTTCTCTCAAGAAGGAGCAGGGAGGGATCTTAACCGCTGCTGGTTTGTGGCATCAGTCTATTTGGCAAGTGAGTCAGGTCTGGCGGTGGCTATCCCAGGGGGAAATAAAAGCCATGGGGGGGGGGGGGGGAAGACATCAGCTTGAACTTCTGCTGGGTGGTTGGCAGAAAGTCCCATCCCTCCGAGAGAAAGTTTTTCTGTTGCCCTTTGGTGAGGGGGTGTGGATGTCAGTCAGGTGATCCTGCAGGCCCAGAGAGAGAAAGAGTAGATTCTGGAGGAAGAGCTTACCCAATCATTCCAACCAATATGTGGCTAGAAGCATTTATCCTTGTTTTGGGAGGGGTTTTGGGGAGGGAGATGGACGAGGAGGAGAGAAAGGGGCATCTTTGGTTTTGTAAGCACCGTGATTAGTTTTCCTGTGTAAGCCTGACCCATCATATTTGAAATGCTGTCACTAGGAATCATTAGGAAGCAAAGTGTTGATAACATAGTTGAATACACAGTGTAATTCTGGCTCTTTTGCTGTCTGGATGAACTCCCAACATTAGAAATCAGAGTCAAACTGCCATCGCTTTGCTGTGCTAATAGACGCCCTGACATTAATAGTCAGAAGACAATTTTAATAATAAAAAAAAAAATATCCGTAGTCCTGCTGAGTCGGGACTCCGAAGTGAAATAAGCAAGAAAAAAAAAATAAAGAAGCTTTTGTTTTAAAAGTAATTATTTAGACTGTTCATCACAGGTAATTTGCTTTCTCCAAGAAGGCAAGTGCTATCAGAATTTCAATAACGATTCAGCGGCACTTATCTAAAGAACGCGATATTATCATTTTTTTTTGAAGAGTTAAAGTAATGCTTTTTTTTTTTTCTCCCTGACATACAACAATAAAGGCCAAATTGGATGGAGGTATCATGTGAATGCATTTTACAGTTAATATGAACATTTCTTAGGGGCTGCGTGTGAACAGGGTTATATTGGACAGATTGGTGGGTATTTAACAGGATGTTGATAGAGTTTTGTGAGCAACAGGCTTGCATTCTAAGGACAGATCAAAACAGGAGGGGAAAAGAACAGCTTTTGATTTTCCCTCTTAGATCAGAAAGGAAATCACATTCCATTCTCTTTCCAAATCTTGTAATACAACCCTTGTACATAAACTACACTCATAGGATATAATGTTGGCCGGAAACCAAGTGCTGGTCTGTAGCTCCCACCTGTCATCCTAGCTACTCAGGAGACTGAGATTTGAGGACCACAGTTCAAAGCCAGGCAAGTCTGTGAGACTCTTATCTCCAATGAAAGTGGAAATGGCTCTGTGGCTCAACATGGTAGAGCACTATCCTTGAGCAAAAGAGCTCGGGACAGTGCCTAGGCCCAGAGTTCAAGCCCCACGACCACCACCACCACCAACAAGAAGAAATAAAAGCAGAACCACAACCAGGCCAATGCCTTATGGTTCAAACTCTCATGCAGATAATTCTCTGCTAGAGGCCCACATCGCGAGTCAACCACCAATAAAGGAAATGAATGCCAACGCAATTTGAGCAGCAACTCATCCCCCTGACCTAGGAGACACTGCCTAGCTTTCCGTGCAGATGGATGATAGGCATAAAAGGCAGTGAACTGTGGAGGACCCTAGAGCTTAAAGTAGGAGCGACTGTAGAATTATCTATGTGAAATGAAGTATTTAAAAAAAAAAAAAACATGGTGGAGGCCTTGGTTGTATCTTCTGGCTGCTGCTGCAGGCCTCTCCTGATATAGCTCACAGTTCTTTGCTTCTCTGTGATATCCTGTGGTTTCTGAGAAATATCTGTGCTGAAGTCCAGTGGTCTTTCTTCGAAGAAGTACAATTAGTGAAAGCCATCTATATAGCATGGTCTGGAAGGTTACCGCATCCGCAAACACGGCTGACTTTCTCTCATTGCGTCTGGGAATATATCTAGTACCATGGCAGAGTAGATCAGTGTGTGTGTGTGTGTGTATTTGACTTCCAAATTCAGGATTTATGAAAGATCTCCTCTCAGTATGTCTTAGAGAGAGAGAGAAAAAGAATTTTTCCCTACACAATTTCGCATGTCTCCTAATCCCTAGCGATAGAAGTCGCCGTCCATCAGCAGAGAACCGGAGAGCCCTTCCCTCCCTAGTCAGAGTTTGTAGACAGAGCACAGAGAGGTTAAATTCCGCATCCTCTTCCAGATTTTAATAAGTGACAGAGCCAGGAAAACCATCCCCAGATTCCCTGATTCCCAGCCCAGATTCCTTCCCCCGATGGCAGGGTGCCCCGTGACACAAGAGCAGATTAGAACAAAATTAGAGATTTGTTGAAATGCACGCGCCTGCGGTGTCACACGCTCCGTTTGGTGGCGTTGGGTGGCTTCGGTGAAGCTGGTCTGTCTTCCTGTTTGAGGTCGGTGTTTTTTTATTAGGGTGGGGGGGAGAGCATCCTAAATATAATACTCTAGTTCATAAGAAATAGGATACACTAGGAAAGTTCTCCTGCTCCTCCTTTGTCTCCGACAATCTGCCTGCGTTTTGTTTTCGAAGCCACCTTCTTTGGGATCAATGCATGCACACATTTCAGCTATGACTACCGCCCCCCCTCCCAGCCCCCTGCCCTCCCCCTACCCCCCCCTCCACATCTACCCCCACCAAGTGAGTAAGCTCTTCTGGCTAACAAAACCACGTTGGTTTTGCCAGTGCCCTCTTGACAGCAGGAATTCAATTGCCATCATTTGGCTTTAGCGGGAGTTAGAGTTTTGTCTCCAACAGAAACAGGAGCCAAGGTACTGTCTCCCTGCTTCTTCTGTGTGTGTGTGTTTTTTTTTTTTTCTTCTAATTTTAGTTGGAACCCATTGGCATTGATCTTACCTAGACAGTCTAGTGTTATTTCTACCCAGCGCAATCTGCTGGCTTGGGGCTGCATTCCAAGACACTCCTTTGAACTTCTTCCCTCCCTGACACATTGGGAAGGGTGAAAGTTGTCATCCTTTTCCTGATGAGCTGTCTCTCCTCGAGGACCCCCCCCCCCCCAGCAAGACAGGGAAATTCTGACAGTCACTGGTTCCATCGATGGTTCCAAGATCATTGGCCCGTCGTGGTGTTGATACACAGTGGCATCGTTTCATTGTGGAATCTGAAGGGACAGCTCCAACTTGTGGGGATGCTAGGATCTAGATCTTGAGGTGTGAAAGCCTTTCCAGGAGGGGAGGGCAGTGTGGGTCAGTGTTGTCTACTTTTCTGGCCCTCAACTCTTGTATGTGCATGCACGGCTGGGGGAGGCTGGGCTTGAACTCACGTCTTTGAACCGTGAACCTTGGATCTCAGCCTCCTGAGTAGCTAGGATTGTAGGAGTGAGCTACTGGGGGGGGGGGGTCAGGAAGCCCTCAACTGTGTTGTTCTGGGGCATTGTAGCCTAGTCCTGGTGTGGTCTCTAGTCTCTAGAGACTGGGCTGGAAACTCTCCTAACCTTAGACGGGGCGACCAGGCTTGGGCTATGGCTACGTTCCCCTAACAGGAAGAACTGTTGGGATTCTTAGCATTCTGTCTGATAAAACAAGGTCAACTCGGCCTCTCTTAGCAGCTCTCTCTGTAATCTCCGTCCACACTCCATGTATCACAGGATTGTCTACAAGGCTGTCATTCCCAACTTGAGCAACCTAGGAGTGACGGGCAAGAAAAGACCAAGCCAAAGAACAGAACACTTGTGTTTACTTGTGTTTCGGATCCTATCCCTCCTTCTCTCCTGTGGATTGTCTCCCTCCCCCCCCCCCCCCCTCCACCCAGTTAAAGGATAAAGCCCTCCTCCCAGCATGGAACAGTTCTATTTCCTGGGATTCTACTTCCCTCCATCAAAAGTACCCCCACCCCCACCCCCCAAAATGCAACGTTTTCCATGATTATTTATAAACAGTGTTTGGGGTGTTTTTTTTTTCCCCCTACGGCAACCACAGTTTCTGATTACTTCAGTGAGAAGGACTATAGAGAGATGAATACTTTCATGAATCAGACGAGGAGATGAGATCAGATGTCACCGTACTGGATCTCAATGAGAAATAGAAAAGACATGGACATGTTCATGGGGCTGGCAGAAAATCCAACATGGAGTGGATTCATTTTCCCCAGACACACAGACAGAAGATCTAAGGATGACCACACACACACACGCACACACACACACACACACACACACACACACACACACACACACACACACACACAGTTTTCCTATAGATCCAGATCAATGAGTAGAGAGTTCACTTGAGTTTTATGAGAAAGAAGTCTGGGATTACAGGCGTGAGCTACAGCGCCCAGTAGGCTACACCTCTTACAGATGCCACCAGCTCCTAGGAGCCCAGTGGCTAGAGACCAGGCCTGATTTATCACAGATATTTTGGGGTGGGGGGTGACGGGGGGAGGGGGGGAGGGGGACCCTGAAAACTCAAATTGCAGACGCCACATGCCGTAGATCTGTCTAGAAACGCTCCACGATGATCTAAGCAGGAAAGAGAAGGGGTACATTCACACGTGGACCCTAACCTGAGTTTTGTTTGTGGATGGTCTATCTTCTACATCAAAGAACTGAAAGTCCCTGTCTTTACTGAGTCGTGTCTCTCTCTTCACCAGAGGACGGTTGTTCACATTTAAACCAAAGCAAAAGGAGAAGCTGGTAGACTATGAAACGGGTGGATGAACCGATCAATGCTTAAAAAAAAATAACTAAAGAAACTTTGGGTCTTCTTCCCCCCCCCGCCCCCAATTTACTTCATTGCTGTTTTAGACGTGATATACATCCCGGTTACCTTCGCATACGGCGGATATTGAGTATATTTCCTTGGGCATAGTGTAACCTGTTCCCCGCTCTCCCCCCTCCCTCCTCCTCTCACAAGCTACAGAGTTCACCTCCGTAAGGCCCAGTGCATCATTTCACCCACTTTTCCTTCCCCCACCCCACCCCACCACAGATGGGCTCATGAGCTGCATCAGCTGCAGAATACAGAGTCATCAGAAAGGGAATGAAAACCCAGCTTAAGAGAGAAGACCTTCGTTTCCATGTCTTCGGGGTTCGTTTCATTATGTTTATTATTTTATGTGCATGGGAAAAAGCACTTTGGTAGCACACCTTTGTGATTCTCTCCTAACTCTGTCCCCCTGGGGTCCCACGGTATGTGAGCATCTAGAATTTTCCGTCTTTGGCCACGTCCCATGGCACAGAAACTAAACTTCTCCAATGCTCCCACTTTCTCCGTGAAGAAAATGCCGTCCTGTGCCTGGAGTGTCTTCCAGGGAATTCATGACAATGGACTGGGAATTCACCAACTCAAGGCTAACTCGGCTCCTTCTCCAATAGCGTGATCCAGACACGTCGCTGTGAATATGAGTTTCAGTGTAATACCGTCTGGGTCGAAGTGGATTCCGCTGCTTTGTTGTAAGGATGATGCCCTTCGCAACCAAATCCAAACCAAATAAAGTTTTATTTCCTGGCCTCCTGCAATTGGGAGTTTGAGAGCTCTTTAGGGTTTTCTCCCCAGGTAGTGTGTGGAAATATTCCGTGATAAAACCTTTACACAAGTTGTTTTCTAACCAGTTGAAGAGGTTGGCCATTTTCTTTTCTTTTTAAACTAGGATGAGTTAACTGACATCTAAAATTAATCAAAATAAAAAAAAAAGAAAGAAAATAAATAAATAAATAAAATTAATCAAGTTTTGCATATTCTTGTGGAGCTTTGATTTAATTTCAGAAGAGAAGATTTGGGTAGTGAGTATAGGCCAGACAGATATTTTATATCTATCTATATATAAACACATATATGTATATATAATGTATAACATATATAATATATAGTATATAGTACATATACTATATATTATATTATGTATTATTTACATATTATACATTATTATATGTTATATATTATATTTTACATAATGTAAATATGTAATATATAATGTATAACATTATATAAAACATACATTACATAATGTATATACTATCTATCATTTTATATGGTATGTAATGCATGTTATAGTATACATACTTGTAATGTGTTTTTTATATATATATATATATGCTGAGACAAGGCTTGAATTTAGGCCTGGGTACTCTTTCAGCCTTTTTGCTTAAGCTGGTACTCTACCACTTGAACCACCTCTCCACTTTGACTTTGTGTTTTTTTCCTTTTCTTTCTTTTTTGGGAGGGAGGGGGTGATAAATTGGAATTCAGAGTCTTCTGCTTGGGCTGGATTTGAACCGTGATCCTCAGATCTCAGCCTCCTGAGCAGCTAGGATGACAGGCGTGAGCCACCAGCGCCCGGCTTGAGGAATTATTTTTGTTTCTAACTAGGCAGGTGTAATGAGTTTGTTTCTTTCCATGTTCAGTACCGAAATTTCCTAAAGACTTTCATAGACACCAAACTATCTACATGATATAGATAATACTAAAATCTGTTTGCTCTTATTATGTGACTATCTTACATGATGAAATTGTCTGGCTCTAAATTAGCTGAATAATTGCCTTAGCTTCTCTATTATTTGTCTACTGAAAGCATGACCTTACAATATTCCTAAGGCATTTTCAGCAACAGAAAGTGAGCTAAATTTCGCTGTAAATGGCATTTTACGAGCAATGAATGGATTTTTAAGACGGTGACTTTACTTCCTTTAGATGACTTCATAGAGAGTTTTTTTAAAATCATATATCATTATTTTTCCTTACACTTCATGATCTGATCCTTTGAATTCTTTTGGTAGGTTTGGTTTTTTTTTTTTTTGTAAAAGTAATTGTTTTTAGGTTACAATTCGTGTTTTGTGTCTTAGAGAAAAGGATCACTTAATTTTTTTTTGTAATCCTTCATAACACAGTATCAGAATGTTCTGTGCCCATTTCTAATGCGCAGGCCTTTGGTTTAACTGAATCTCGACACCCAAATTTCCCATCTCTGCTCTTTCTTTGTGGACCAGGAACTCGTATAGATGACCAAAGGGATTCCTAAAAGGTAATCGTATTGATTAATTCAATTTCTGGGTCGAGCTGAAGGTTGTAAGTTGGATATCACTCATAGAAATTGAATACAAAGGGAAAAATCTTTTTAAGTTCCTTTTTTTCTGTTGTTTCAGTGTATTGAATGATTTATGCTGAACTCCTAAAAGCTTTCTAACCTAACAGAGCTTCAATAAACTTCTAATGGAGTTCTGAATGGCAGTTCTATTTTTGTGGTTCATCCACTCAGTGGGAAATCTTCCGCCGAGAGGGTGAAGCTTTGTTTTATTTTTTTGTGAGAAATCTCACAGACCAAGGTTGGAATCTTTGCGTGGAGAGAGTTCTAGTGTAACGTGATATTCCTATCTTGACACAAAAACCACTCACATATTCTGACCTATTTTATTTATGTTGTTTCTGGGGCTTGAGCTCAGGGTCTGAGTTCAAGCCTCTCAGCTGTTTGATTTTGTTTTTCTCCCTTCAAACCTGGTCCTCTACCGCTTGAACCACACCTCCACTTCGGGCTTTTTGCTGGTTAATTGGAGAATCTCAGGGCTTTCCTTTTCGATTCAGTCTGGCGTGGAAGTGTCATCCTCCAATCTCAGCCTCCTCAGTAGCTAGGATGATAGGTGTGAATCCCTAATTCCAGGCAAAGTGTATATTTCTTATGTCAATACATTTAACCAAACCCAGGTTTTCTGTTTATTTTTCTGTTGTTTGGCTTTGTCAATCACGCCTGGTGCTTCACTACTTGAGCTAAAAGGGCTACTTCCAGCTTTGGGCTACTAAGTGGGAACTAAGCATCTTGGAGATTTTTCTACCCAGGCTTGGCTTCAATCTGTGACCCTCTGATTTCTGCTAGGATTTCAGGCGTGGTTCCATACCAAGTTTTTATCCTCAGTAGATTTATATGGCTATCTGCAAGTAGCATGGCTCTTTATTTCTCCTCTGTTCCCTGGTTGAGGATTTCATCAGATAATAGTGTTTCTAAATACAGAAGACAATTTATCCACAGCCCCTTACCCCCAACAGAGTATAATACAGTGGCTTTTACACAATTGATGCTAAATTAATGGTTGTAGCGAACGGTGACCAAAGAATGTACATTTAAGCAGAGGGAGAAAAAAATGTGCCATTTGATTTTGATACAGGTTCAATGACAAAGATGTCATTTAAAGAAAGTTCCTTGTGTTGTGAAATAGAACGGTTTTATTCTCATCCAGTTCGATGGAAACGAAGCCCTGCCACTTTTATATAGTTTTATTTATAATTGTGAACATACAAAACCACAGGAGTCCATCAATCAGCTGGGAGATGAGGGCCGCACAGAATTATTTCTGTAGGTGGCCAATTTTTTTCAATCAAGGACAGCTGAAAGGTCATGATTAAAACAGTTATTTCTCTGAAATGGTAAGTAACGGTTAGTGATTGTTTTGCACAAAGATGTCAAAACTCTTTTCCCCCCCCCCCCCCTCCCTTTCTCTTCCCCTCGGAATAAAAGAAAATTATAAGTTCTGGCAAATGTTGGCGGTTTTCCAAATTTCACTTGTGCTCTGGTAATGTATTTTAATTGCTGTACTTGAGTCAGTTTCTTAAAAAATATAAATATAAATATGCGTGTGCGTGTACGGCAAAAAATAAATTGGTGTGATAGTAAGGCTAAACGAATTGAACAAGAACCAGCTAACGATTCCCAAGGACCTGCATATTTATGACTCAAGGCAAAAGTCAAATTTCATCAATTTTGCACAAGGCATATTAGAAAGAAGCTATGATAGGGGGCAGAAAATAGGATAGGATGGTGTGTGTAGAGAAGATGCCAGTGGAAAATTGCTGGTGTGTGTGTGCGCGCGTGCATGCGTGTGTGTGCTTTTGTGTTTGAATAAAGACGTAGGATTGTAACGGCTGGACATTGCCCAGGGACCCCGTTCCCAGACATGCTGACTGTCTTGCAATCTATCTCATCTCTACTACAGCCCAACATCCTGCTATCTACCACTTTGAAGGTGCCCTTTGACCTGTGAACCAAAACCTCCCAAAGTTCACATGGACTTGGTTAAAAATGGAGTTAAAAATGGAGGACTAGCCCAGCACCAGTGGCTCCCGCCTGTCATCCCAGCGACTCAGGAGGCTGAGATCTGAGGATCACGGTTCAAAGCCAGCCCTGGGCAGGAAAATCCATGAGACTCTGATCTCCCATGAACCACCAGAAAACCAGAAGTGGCGCTGTGGCTCAAAGTGGTAGAGTGCTAGTCTTGAGTGAAAGAGCTCAGGGACAGCGCCTGGGCCCTGAGTTCAAACCCCAGGACTGACAAAGCAAAATAAAACCAAAAAGAAAGAAACCCCAGAGGACCAGAAAGCTTAAATCTGTTTCTTTAGAGAAACAAAGAATGCACTCACTAGAAAGTTTCTCCTGTAGATGTTTAAGTTACATTGTTTTTGGTTATGGGGCCTCAACTCTAGGCCTGGGCGCTGTCCCTCGGCTCTTCCGCTCAAGCCTAGCACTCTACCACTTGAGCCACAGCGCCACTTCTGGCTTTTTCTGCTTATGTGGTGCTGAGGAATTGAACCCAGGGCCTCATGCATGCAAGGCAAGCACTCTACCACTGAGCCACCTGCCCAGTCCTAACTTACATTGTTTTATGAGGACCAGGAGGCACAGGCAGATCAAATCTTCCTGCAAGTTCTCTAGGTGATGCTTTATTCTGTGTCAAGATCCATCCTAGGCCCTGGGTAGGGACAGAGGGCCTGATCCTATGGTGTGGCCATCATCCTTTAAATGAGATGCGTACATGATTTGTAGTTATTAAAGATTCCAGGGGACCTTCATCTCCAGATGTATTTGAGCTACTGTAGTTTGGTCAGATTCCAAAACTCGTTTCCTAGGGGCTTCCTGCAGATTCTGGTTTTGTTTGTTTGTTTGGGGCTTTTTATTGTTGTGGTTGCTTGGATATAAGGAGCTCTGGTAGTTTTGTGTGCGTGCATGTGTGTGTGTGTGTGTGTGTGTGTGTGTGTGTATTCTACTTTAGGCTTAAGTTGTGGTATGCTTGTGATCTTTAGAACAGAAGTGAAAAGCTTTGTGAGATGTATAGTATTTGGGGCTGTATATTATTCACGTTGTAGTCTTTATGTCTATGTTTTAGTCTAATTTTATAGTCTCTGATACGTATAAAGAGTGAATGAGGGCTGGGAAGGTGGCTTAGTAGGTAGAGTGTTTGCTTTGCATGTGTGAAGCCCTGAGTTCGATTCCTCAGTACCACAGACACAGAAAAAAACGGGAGTGGTGCTGTGGGTCAAGTGGTAGAGCGTCAGCCTTGTGCAAAAGATGCTCAGGGACAGCGCCCAGGCCCAGAGTTCAAGCCCCAGGATGGGCAAAAAAAAGAAAAAAGAAATAGTAAATGTTTAATTTATCATGTCCAAAAGTAATTTTTTTTGTCTTTCACCATGCATTGTGTTGTAGAATTACAGAACATTCTAGTTACTACAGAAGGGGGAAACCATGGGACCTATGTTTCTTTGGGCCTGGCTTACTTCACTTAATATAATTTTTTCCAAGTCTTTCCATTTCCTAACAAATGGGGCCATGTCATTCTTTCTGATGGAGGCATAGAATTCCATTGTGTATATAGACCACATTTTCTTGATCCATTCATCTACTGAGGGGCATCTGGGTTGGTTCCATATCTTAGCTATGGTAAATAATGCTGCAATGAACTTGGTTCTAAACATTCACCCAGTGAGACCAAAGGCAGATACTCTTAGGAGAAGCTCCATGGCTTTGTGCATGTGATCACATAAAATGACGTTCATCAAAGCGAGCCCCAAGAAATGGAAGCCAGGGGTTTTTTATTTTATTTACTTCTGTCACTGTTCTTTTTTTTTTTTAGTTTCTGTATCTTTTGTCTCCTGAGTGGGTTTCTCTGTCTCTGGGAGGGTGAGCGGGGGCACAGAAATGGGGGGACAGAGGGGGAAACTGAGGCAGCCGGGGTCCTCACTGGACACCAGGTGGAGAATGAACTCTACCACACATGGGTGGGGACGGGAGGGAAAAATGGGGAGAGAGCGAGGGAAGGGGGGACAGGGTCCACAGAGACACGCGCTCAGGACCCGACTGATGGAACTGTCACCCCTCTGTCCATCACCTTTGTCATAAAGAAAAAGAAACAAATATTAAAAATAAAGAGTAACTAAGGAAGTCCAGGATGCAGGGATGAATGTTTTCTTTCACGTGAAAGTTAGGTGCAAATTGTAATACATATACATATATATGTATATATACATATATATATATATGGTCATGCACATTTATACACAAACATACTAACTAAGGCATGGTAGGTAGGTGATGGGAGAATGCAATGGTGTGGGTCCTTGGAACAGCTAATGTAGAATTTAACCACACAAACGCCAAGAAGATGGAACTTGTGGTGTTGGGATGAGGGCCAAGAAGAGAGGGGTAAAGAGTCGAGGAAGGCCAGCAAATGCAGTCTTCATATTCAGTGTACTGTGTACAAAGGGAGCTAGGGAGCTGAGCGCAGGGCTGGGGTGGAGAGAGACGGGGCGGGGAGGGGGGGATGAGGCCCTGAATGGCAACCCAACAACGCCAAGATAGCACCCCCCAAAGAATAAGGAAGAAAATTTAAACCATGGATAAAGAAAGTTTACCAGCAAATGTTGAAGAGAAATAATAAAGCCCCAGAATCAGAGGAGAGTGAATGAGAAGCTAGCCACGCCCGGGTGGCTTCGGAGTCTCAGCCTAGCTGCTCAGGAGATGGAGACAGGGGGAGGGTGGTTCGAATCCAGACAGCGCAGAGAAGTCTGTGGGACTCTTAGGTTCAATTAAGCAGCAAAAGGCTGGGAGTAGAGACGTGGCTCGAGCGGTTGAGCGCCAAGGATGAATGAATGAAAGAAGTCAAGCAAGAGGGTAAAGAGTCCCAGTACTTGCACACACACACACACACACACACACAC
The DNA here is from genome assembly GCF_019054845.1 of Dipodomys spectabilis. Classification (NCBI taxonomy): domain Eukaryota; kingdom Metazoa; phylum Chordata; class Mammalia; order Rodentia; family Heteromyidae; genus Dipodomys; species Dipodomys spectabilis. The sequence continues at coordinate 139,541 of NW_024871436.1, forward strand.
ACACACACACACACACACAGAGGAAATAAACAATAAGCAATTGCTGGGCTTGGGGATGAATGCTAGGAGTCTCTGTGGCCTGTGAGTTCATTTGTAATTAAATCCCTGGTAAGTTTCCCTTGGAACCCACCAACGATGTGGTTCGTTTCCATGTGGAATGTCAATCTCTTTTTTCCTCCCTGATGAGCACTTTCGACTTGGATTTGTGAGGCAGAAGGCGAGATCTCTGATTTTCAGAGCAATATTTTGATATGTCATCAGTGTGGATGGCTATGTTTTGAGTTCGCTCCTTCGCTCAGGAGCAATTCCTATTTTTTGTCATCTATGGAGAGAGAAAATGCTGTCAAGTCAACATGTATTGGATGTCAACCATGCTTAAAAACAACAACAACAAAAAAAGAGAAAAAGCTAGCACTTGGTGTACTCCTCTCAAAAACACCTTACCTAAAGCCCAAGAACAAAACCCCCCTTCCCACCCCTACAACCAAAACTTCATGCTATCAAGTGTTTGCCGGCTATGATACCGCTTCTGGGTGGAAAGTGATGCTTTGAGATAGCACAAAAAAGTAGAATGAATAAATAAAAATCAAGACCTAACACGGCCAACAAGGAAGCGTCATTTTGGGGGGTTCTTGTTGTTATTTTATTTATGCAACAAGAGAAAGGATCGAGCAAAATTAGAATTTTATTAATGTTAAAAGCAGTATGGTACGGACAAAACATAAAGCTCGTGAGTCAGAAGGTTGCTTGTTCATGTTGGCTGTAACAAACTCAATTCTTTCCAAATCGCCGCGTGGCTGAACCTTCCTGGTCTCCGTCTTTTTTCATGGATGATTCCTGATAGATTTCACCTCCCTGGCTAAACAGTTTTAGCTAACAGCAGACAAACGTTTTACTTGGGAAGATACCTACGAGACAGCAATAGAGCACTCGTAATTTCATCATCGTTAAGATTGTCTTTCCAGAAAAATCTGTAGCTAGGAATGGACGCTTCCCAGATTTGGGGGCGCCTAGAGATTCAAACACCAAAGGAAATAGAGATAGTCCTTCATGGCTGCCAGTTGCATGGCCTTGGACATCTGGGAGACTTAGCTGTCCCAAGAAGCTCAGTCCTCTATCACAAATAAAACCTGACAACAGCCAGATATAGTCGAGTACGCCTGTAGTCCCAGCAGCAGAGATGGGAAGGCAGAGGTAAGAGCAGCATAGGAGTTGGAGCCAGCCAATGATGTAAGACTCTGAAAAAGAGCAAAACTCAAGAGGAATCAGAGTGTGTGTCAAGGGACAGAGACCGGCCCCGCGAAGGCAAAGCCCCGAGCTCAAACCCGAGGATTCCAAAGGCACGTCTTAAAAAAATACATTTTTGATTCCTTGACTTGGTTGTTTGAGAAAGGTGGTCTTCAGAGGGATTACATGACCCACGTCAGGAACTGAGTCCACTTCCTTCTGCGCCAAAATGCAGGAGTCAAGTCCCAGAGGATAAGTACACACTCAGTCAGTAAGAGAGGAAATCATGAACGTTACTGAAGAACCAGGATCCTGGCTTCTTCGGAGAATGTAACTCTCCTGAGGTGTTGATGGAATCGGTAACCGATTGGCCTCCTGATCGCCTGCTCTTCCTCCGATGGCACAGATCATGTTTCAAGTTTGAAGTTTTATTGGGGAAGCATGGGATAGCTCAAAATTCTCTCGAAAACGCTGGAGACCCTGCCCGTACTATGGTTCTGGATCCGTGTGTGTGGTGGGTAGAGTGGGAAGAGTATTTGAATTGCCTCCCAATAATGGCTTGAGATGTGTATCCTGAATTCCACAGAATTTCTTGCTTATTTTAAGAAATGCAGTATTATCTCTAAACACTTATACAAAGGGGTTTCAGTCCAACATGTCACTTTATGAATACAATACCTATATATCTATTATAATATATATACTATATAACATGCATTAAGTTATATATGTTACAAGACTGATACATATAAGGTCTACGTCACTATATAAAAACATATATATCATATAAAAGATATAAAGATATAACATATCTGATAGCATATCATGCATATGATATCAAATATCATATCTCACATATATTTATATCATATATAAGACATCTTATACATGATATATAAGATACAATATATATGATATATATCAATATATGATATATTTCTCTATATAAGATATATATGCTTTTATATATATAATGAAATATCTGTTATATATATCATTATATATAAAATAATATCTCTTACATTGATATAGATATTTATCTTGTTTATATAAATTATAAGATATCGCTCTCAAATATATTGCATAAGACAGATGTATAAGTAGATCTATATTACCATATATATATTTACATATATGTGTATACATGAATATGAATGCGTATGTTAATCTGTTTCTGTCAGGGTACAAATCTAAATACAAAAAGTTGTTTATCATGATCAATTATTGTTATTCAAGAGGTGCATTTCTTTGTCACTTACGATCTTCCAAAGCTTGACGTTTCCCCCCTTTATGTTTTGGTTCTTCTACGTTCCTAACTCTGTCTTTTTGCTTTGTTCCGGAACATTCCGGGGAAAGGAGACATGGAGCATTCAAATGAGTTGGAAAGAATAGAGCGTTCAGCTTTGCTCCCTGCCTGCTTTTGTGATCATCTAACTCTGTGAGCAATCCACCCACACTGCCCACCCAGTTTCCTTTGGGCGTGAAGTTAGCCTGCCCCGGCTAGATTACAAACCCATCAGCATCCATACCAGGCAAACGTGACAGCATCTCCCCTCCCGACTAAAGAGTTGTCCTTGTTCCGGAAAGCTTTTACATGAACACGCTGCGATATGAGCAGGCCGTTTTAAAGTACGTGGAGCTTGGTGTCCACAGGTGGTTGTTCCATGCCCTGTGACACTGAACTTTCAGACCTGACGGAGACAGGGCTGAGTGGTATTTCCTGTGAGGAAGAC